>NW_009912327.1:22652-34116 GCF_000696875.1 Nestor notabilis
CTGTACAGTGGTAAAAAAGTGTCATTTTTGAGGGAGAAAGTACCTACTAAGGGTAAAGGCATTTATCCTTATTACAAAATTATTATTTATTATTTACAATTTCTAATATATTGCAAATGCTTCATCAAAGGTATTTTCTAGCACCCTGACAGAAACTCTGCATTTCCTGAAAATAATTTCTTTATTAAAAAATTAAGCTTTCCTATCTCCCATATTCTGAAAATAGATTTATTGTGTGGAACAGTATTTTCCAAACCATACAAAGTGAATGGTTGTGACAAGCCTGCATTGTAGTCCCAAAATCATGACAGTGCAGCATAGATCTGATGCCCATGTTAATATGGGTTTTAATACGAATGTGGTTGAGGTACCAGGGCTAACTTACTGACATCCACATGACTCCTTTGATAATGCCTCTGTTTAGAGTATTACTTCCAGGAGGGCTCCAGGAAGTACAAAGCATTCTTACACACCCTTCTTTCAGCTGTCCCCAGAGAAAACCTGTCTTGAAAAACACAACATACCCCCCAGCTGTTTTTATCAGTAACATTTGCTATTTAAAAACTTCTTATCAAACTGTGCTGCAAAACACTCTTCTTGTATATGCAAATAAATCTGGAGCATGACATGTTTGCCAAATGTGATATTGGCTCTGCCCTGAAGAAGTGTAAGGTACCTAAGCTCATAATGAACCATGAAGAAAACAAACCTAGCTCTACTTGTTGAACTTTTTTAGTAGTTTAATTTGAGAACACCTACGTGTTACGATAACTGGAGCATATATCTGTTACAAACATGATAATGTCTTTTTTTTTTTTCTGTGCTGTAAAAGATTTTTTGATGTTGTCTTTCTTTTTTTCACTGTACATGCTTTCAAAAAGAGAAGACTCCTTCTGAACTTCGGAGTCATGAACTCTCATAGGGCAATATGTACTAAGGAAAAGATTTTTATTAGATCCACCCAGATTATCAGATTCGTGCTATAGGGTATAGGCAAGCTTTGATCCTTTTTAGCTTGGTGACATTTTTTGGTTAGAACCCTTGCTTTTATATGTCATTTATTAACATGGGACAGTAATCAGAGCTTTTTTTCAGCACTTGGCCTTTTTCATTATTTTCCAAGGACTTGCCCCAGATTAATCAACACATTTCCAAGTCTCAAGACCTCAGAGTATCTGTTTGAAGAAATGCCTATTGCTTTTCTTTTTTCTTTTTTAATTTTATTTTTTTGCATGTGGGACAGGAAGGGTTTGTAAACAAATTAAGTAAACTCAGTTACTCATCTTGGCCTTACACTTTTTGAAGATTTTTCCTGTATGATGGTTGGTAAAAAACCAGGAAAGTATTTTGAAATTTGGCTGCTTTACCCTCTGTGAGGATAAAGGATCCTCTCCAGAGCCTCACTGGGGGCTGGGAGAGCTTCTTTTCCATGGAGACATGGTGGGATACACAGACCAATCATTACAGTCGCATTAGCATGTGCTTTCCGTCTTGCAGCTTCATCCTATTTTGTTACTAGTGGACAGTTTATTGGATGGGATTGAAGAGGCAGATGCAGGAGGACAGTTTGGTTCACACTATTTAGGAGCTCATTTTGGCTTTTAACAGCTGGCCTGCATTTGGGGGACCTCACAGCTGCACTGATGTAAACAAAGCCTTTTGCGGTTTTTGGCTGGAGGAAGGACAGCCTCCCCCACAGCTGCAGACTGCAGGACAATGCGCACCCTGCACTATGTACAAAGCAGCAGCTTCATCATCTGTTGGTTGGTTTAGAGAATATGAGACCCCCGTCCAGCTTCCTCCTCACTCCCACACTCCCTCACCATGACTGCATGGCAGTGTGTTAAGGAGAGAATCTGTAGGGGTAAACCTGTAGGGGATGATATCTTGGGGTGATGCTTTGCCTGGCAGGCACGTGTGATGCTGCAAGCGTGGGGTCCAGCCGTGCCTCCAGAGCTGGGGTAGCAGCAGGTGGGAGGAGAGGGTTGTGCTCCAGGCACACTGCCTCCTACTCTTCAACAGCTCCGAGGAGGAAATCTTTTATGTCTTCCTCCCTGCTCCCTGCATGCTCATGCGATGGCCAGAGACAAACAATCTAGCCATTATTGTATTACCCAATACAGAAAAAAACCCCAGCTAATCTTGTTTTGTGTCAAGGGAAAATAAAGTTGTTTTTGTTTTTTTAAAAACCAAATGAAATCATGGTACTTTATGGATATTTGTGTCATCCTAGGAGAATGATTCCATTAAGACTAAAACAAAGGCTTCTTTCTGCTAATAACCTTTGAAATTAAATTTGTTTTCTCAGGAGTCTTTCTTTTAAATAGAAGTATTTTCCTTAACTCTAGGGTAGAAAAACTGGTATTGTTTTACATAACTAATCAACAGAAATATGTATTAAGGTAAAAATGTGGCTATGTTTTTCATAATGGACAATGACTAATGTAACTGATCTGGGAGATACATGCTTTTAAGTTAATCAACTCTTTTCTTTAAAAGCTTAAGAAAAGGTAGTTATTTACAGTTAGAGGTATTACCCTAAATGAACTGTAGCTAAATAACATCAGTGTATTAAATTCAATGTGATCTTAGATAAACATGGTAAATAATTTCTTTAAACTCAGTACAGAAAATAATTTCTACATGCAGGAAATATGGTCATAGATTAAATTAAAAGTTACAGCAGAAACTTTGAAATTTGCTTACTAAGTAGGTTATAGCAACACAGATGTAAAGAACATAAGAGCTATGTAGCTTTTAATCACCTCTCCTTGTGCTGTTGTTCTCAGCGCAGATGTTTGCTATGGGAACAACAGCTCCTTATGGGACTCGGCACTACAGATTACTTCCTGGAAAATTTGGCACAGGCTGGCTTAGTGGGAAGTTCGCAAATTTTGGTTTTGTGGTGGCAAGTGGGAGAGAAAGGGAAAACAAAGCGTGTAATAAATGAAACAAAAAGACAGACAACTTATACATCCTTTGCCAGCTTTTAGGGGAATAAAAACACTTGAGATTTTGTGGTATCTTACCGGAATAGTTAGAACTACATAATATTTGGCATACTCAAGCCCAAGAAAACCTTGGGAAGATTAAAGGAGCAACATTAAATCCCCTGTCAAGGAAGGAAGAGTCTGGCCAGGCTTTGAGAGGATGCACATGAGGGAAGATCCATGGTCTGTGCTGGATGCACTGCCTCACTGCTAACAAACACACACAGATGTGAGAAATACAGCATGAACGAAAGCTAAAGGAAGACCCATCTGGTGAAAAACATTTAAGGGGAAACAGAGTGGTGCGTTTGTTTGCTTTTCCAGCTTCCTAAAGGTCTGGTGAAACAGGCCTTCCAGCTTCCACTTTTGCCAAACCGATTTTACCACCTGGAGCTGTACAGCATCAGATAAGGACAGTGTGCTGGAGGTTGTTTGTAGTGTCTCACCTATCTGGTCCTGCTGCCAAGGGGTCAGTGGCTGCTTAAAAGCAGGAATTCTTATTTTGAAAGGCAAGATGACAGGCCAGTTTCTGATAGCTATTCACAAATGAGACTCTGGTTATGTCCTTAGGTACTGCACACCATGAATAGCAGCAGAAACTGGGTAGCTGGAAAATAGTCAGATCTGTGGTGACAACAGTGTGAGAGACCCCAGTGTCTTAAACACTGTGTTCAAAGATGGGGATGAAAAGACTGCTGGTACCCACAGCTCAGGAACATGAGCCCATGTAAGGAGGATTACATTTGAGATTAGACAGGCACTTTTGTTGTCTTTGATCTTGGTTTCACAGATGACAGCAGGTTGCTAAAAGCTTTGAGGCTTAAGAGCAGAGAGGATTTTTTTATAACAGGTGGGAGTCACACCATGTAAAAGGCAGAAGGCATGAGTGAGGTGACTACTGGCACGTCTCAGCTGGCTGGCACTGATTGACATGGTGAGGGCTGCACTTGAATGCTGTTCAGATTTCAGCATCCCTTCTTTCTCATGGCTGGGTGAAACTGAATACTTTCTATCTAAAAAGACACATTTTGACCAAGAATTAGAGATAGGTGTAACTCCAGCTGGGTGTGGAGGGTGACCAGTTCCAAGTATTTGCTCTGATGTTTTCTTTCACCCAGAATATGTACCTTGATTTATGGAAAATCTCTCCTTATATCAACAGTTGCATAAGCATCTAGCAGAAGCACGTGAGATGCTGATGGCAAATTGACCCATCATCAGGCACAGTCCAGGCTCTTGTCAAGCAGACCCAAACCAAAGTCTGTGATCTGAGTAAAAGAGAGCAAGGCTTGAGATGCTGTACTGACTATCCTGATATCATTGTCGAGGGCAAACAGAGGTGACTCCTCTCTCTGTCTTTTAACCTAGAAACATTCTTTGGGCCAAAGTGTCAGTTTTTACAAATCCCTATTTTCTAATCAAGAAACTTAGTAAAACATCAGCAGCCAGTTCCACTCACAGTGTCAAGTCCTGTTTGCCAACATTTAACTACAACTAGAAAATGTTTATTTTAGTCTTAGAAGACTTAGCAAGATCTAACTTAGGAGATAGAGGTGTCAGAGGAAATGCTCTAATGCTAATTACCAGCTGTCATCTTGGTTTGCAGGGAAATGGACTTCAATGGCATCCTTGTTTCTTTTGATAAGGGAAGCACATCTGTGTTTGACCTACTGACATTCACTTCTGCAACACTACACACCTTCACAGTGACCATCTTGTCCTTTTTTGTGCCAAAACCCAACGTAACTACTGGAAATACGAGCCATGCTTAACTGTTTAACTGAAGAGAGTGTTAACTCTTTTTCCCAGTCTCCTAGGTTAGGCAGTAAGACATGAACAAATTCCTTAGTGTCCCCCCCGAAGTTGGTAAGCTTCATTCGTCTCCAGTTGGGCTCCACGGTGCTGCTGAAAGCAAATCGTTTTCTGTCTGACTGCCCTGCACTGCACTGAAGAACTGTTTCCTTCACCACAAAAGCTTCATCTGAGACCTTCAGTCCTTCACTTAGTGATCAGAACTAGGAGACATCTTTTCACCTCTTGCTGTTTGTTTGGGCTGGTCTCTTCCCCGTGACACATGTTGAACATGTGCTGGGTGAGCATTTTCCTTTCTAACATAAGTCACATTCCTGGTTCTGCCGCATCAGCAGCATCTGACTGGATGGGAGCAAGGAAGGAAATACTGAATGCATCTGAAAAATCACTGACAACCAGGCAGCTCAAGGACATGACATATCAACTTTTCAGAAAAAGCTTTAAGGGGCAGATATTCACTTAACCCCATCTGGAGCACGTAGCAAGCTGTTTGCCTTTGTTCGTTCCTTTGGACAGTTCTATTGACGACAGCACCGGATACTATTTTTGTGAAGAATACCACGTGGTGAGCACCTGCATGAGTAATGCTCTCAGTCCACAGCATTTTGTCTAACATGGTCTTTGTAGTCACAGTTTCCATGCTGAGTTGCAGAGTTTTCCCCTTTAAAAAATGCAAAATTGGTATTTTCTGAGAGTCTGTGTGACAGGTAAAAAGCAACTAAAATATAATAAAAACCCTGAGTGCTGAAAGCAAATAGATTCTGCAAAATGTCAGATGAAAATTACTCTGATCCTGACAAATTCATTATGTTGTTCTCCTGTAATATCGAAGGAAGGAATGGGGAATAAAGCTGTGATGAACATCAGAAATATTTGGGTTTTGCCATGAGAGAGGTTAAAATGTGCAAACTAGTTATCAGGTACAGAGAAAGGATATTGTGCCAGGTGCACAGATTGATGGGTTATAAAATGATTTGGAAACTGAAGGTCATATAGATGATATACTGCAAATCAGATATTTAAGCAGATGGCATGGGTATTCGCTAGTCCACCTGGCTTGAAGAGGGAATTTTCCAATGCTGTATGAAAATGTCAAAGAATAAATTAAACAAACAAACAAAAAAAATCAGATAAGTGGGCTAAACTGTGCTAATTACTTACTTGTCATTTTCCACATTTCTAATCTTGGTCATTTTTTACTTATAACAGGGTTTTTTTCTGTATCATAACCACTAGTCTCGTCATACCCAATACAACAAATCAAAATCACAGGGGAGAAAATTCTGACTGAAATTTCACATACAATTAATATAGTAACTACTTTCGCAATTTTTCCTTTGGGAGGGGGGAAAAAATTAAAATTAAAAAGAAAAAAAGAAAATTTAGATAGCTGTTCTTGGACCTTGTCACTGACATTAGTGGCAGAGAGGAGGACACAGAAAAGTGAAAAGGAAGAGGAAAATAAGCCATGTGAGAAAGTCAGGATAAGCAAGAGACAAAATAATGAGATAGAAAATATGACTCTCTAACTGCAAGCTCTCCCCAAACTCCCTGTGTGGGGACATGTCATGGGTGACCTAGCACAAGGGTAGATGCCACTCTTGTGCTTAGAGGAAATGCAATTTGGTTTGGAGGCAGAGCTAGGAAATTTCTGGCATCTGGACCTTCCAATAGGACACACATAGGACCCATCACTTGTCCATGTCACATATTACTCTCTAGCTGAGAGAAAGCCATTGTCCTTCCACTGTCAGTTCTTGAAACAGAGGTGGCTGTAACAGAACAGGAGGGAGTTTCCATTAGCATCACTAAGCAATGGCCCATACCCTTTCTGGGATGTGATTCACTGGCATTAAAATTCAATGGCAAGGAGCCACACTTAGGAGACATGCATAGCTCCATGGGAATAGTTTATATATTCTCCTGTTGGTTGTTTGGTTGGGTTTTTTTTGGTGAGGTTTTTTGTTTGGGTTTTTTTTTAAATCAAACCAAGGGCCCAAGAGGAAATGAATGCTGAAGAGAGACAGTAGTGTCAGAGGGCTATGCTGCCACCAAGCAACACATTACTGAAGCAAAAACAGAGCTTCTTTCTCTGCTCCTTGAATAGTCTGAGTCAATTCCTGATAGCGGAAAGGTCAGAATAATTAGTCGGAAGCACTCAGCTTCCCATTCAGTGGTGAGAGCAGGGAACTCTGAGTGTGTGGCTTTGTGCTAAGAAAGGATGCATTGCTACATGTTCTTGTTCAGCACAGTTCAAAATAAATCTCAGCTATAGAAGTACATGTCATGGCCTCAGGATACATTTTGTTTGTTGAAAGAATATGCAGCTATGGTAGAGATGAAGGCATTACCTAGAAATTGAGGGGTCCAGCTGCATAAAGGACATGGCAGTTCATGGGAGTATGTGACAGAGCTGTTTTCCACAGCATCCTTCTGCTCAAGAGAGAGGTATTTTTTTTTCTCCCAGTTAACATAGGATTACTTCAAGAAGTGCTTCAGAACAGCAAATGAAATGACAGTGGCTGTTTTTGAGGACAAGCATTAACTTTCACCAGAAAAAATGCTGCATTTTAAGGATCGTGCTGAATACTGAAGGAAAACAGCTAAACCCTCAATATTTTGCACTTTTATCGAAAAATTTTTCATGCAAAATGCACTTACATTCTTGAACTTAACTAACTGCCTGCTAGCTAGTATAATGACCTTTTTTTCATCAGCAACCTGACTGAAGGTGCAACAGTTACACTTGCAGGTAGATGGGATTCATGTATTCTGGAATGTTCAATGTTAGCTATCAGAGTAAAATTTGTCCTCTGCCTTCCCACCGTGGTGAGATCTTAGGAAAAAAGGAACAGTACGTTGGTTGTCCTGGGGCAGGCTAACAGCTCACCTAGCCCACTGCCCTGTCCCTGAGAGGGAGCAGGAGAGGATGTCTTGAGAAAAGCAGGGAGCAAGGGTCAGGCAATACTTTCCCAGCAGCTCCAGCTCCCAGCAGCTTCCATTCCAGGTGCCCTGAACCAGGGACAGTGTCCTTGCATTTGATGTCTCTCACTGAGTGCTGTGCTGTATCACAGCACATAGGAATGAATGGGGAGAAAGTGCCCCTTTCAGCACCAGAATGCTTGGAGACAAGGTAAATGGGAGAAGTCAGGAGTCGAGGGAGCATCTCCCCTCAATTACACAGCCTGCAGGAAGCTAAATCTTTGCTGATAATCCCATGTTCAAAACGTGCATGTTCTCACCTTCTCTAAGGGCTGGGATGTTCCTGGAGTGCTGGGCAGTCTCTGAATGATAAAGGCGAAATCGTCCTGTCATCCCTAGAGGACACTCATGGGGTTGCGTGGTCCCAGAGGGGCATGAGGAAACATGGCCCTGCATGATTGTCTGCTACACGTATGGCTCCTGGGATACATCCTTGCCCCAAGATCTAAAGCTCAGCCCTTCAGCCAGCTGGGGTCTGTGCCCATCAGGCAAAGCAGAGTTTTTCCTCAGTAAAAAACTGCATTAAATGCGTCTTTTGAGCTTTGGGCTTATTTGTAAAAGCAATATCTGCCACCAAGTGGAAAATGTTATCGCTTCACCAATATTTATAGATTATTAGCAGTAATAATCTCAGCATTAATCTCATTTGTTACTCTGAAAGAGTTCAAAACAACCAGACAGACAGAAGAATGCAGTGCTGAAACAGCTTCAGTCATCTTGCTCGTTCCTTTTCAGCAAGGATTAGAGACCTCGCTGAGGCACAGCCTGCTGTGTGCTTAAACATGGAAAAATGACAGAGGGGCTGTGGTGTGGAGACAGCCTTTCATTCTTAGGCTCTGCAGCCAGGTGTCTTGACATGAAAGACAGCTCTGCTGAAATACAGGAGCAGCAGAAATTCGCACTCAAATTTGAAACTTCTGGAGCCTTGGTTTCTATTTCTTTTTACAAACCTGATCTGTTGCCTTGACATAAGCCACCTTCTACTAAACATAGTTACAGGGTTTAGTTGCAGAAATCTTAGAAGGAGTACCCTGATGTATCAGTGGTTGATGAGCACAACCAAGTGTTTTTTTTTAACTTTCCCATCCATTCTACTTTCTAGAAGAGCTTCAGCAGGGACCAATGTATTGACATAAACACCTTGTGCTGCTCTCTGTGTGGGCCATTTGTCTGCTAATGAAAACTCAGTCTACCTTGGCCTGAGTTTTTCCAGATCAAGTTAAATTTCAGGCTTTCATTATTTTGCAGAGTTTTAGTCCATAATGTTAGCAGGTGTAGGGGAAATTCTAAGTAGACTATTTAGATTTTTCTGTCCCAGTATATTACGTTATCAAACTCAACTTCACAGCTTACAGAAAGCAAGCTCCTGAGCCCAGAACTCTTGCTTGCACTTTCCTCCCTCAGGTGGTAGTGTACCATCTCTTTCCCACCTTCTTCCCCTATGTTGGTTCCGAAACAGAGCCGAGCCAGCTTCAGTTTCTGAGCCAGGTTCTTCTTTCCCTTCTGCCATAAGTGAGCTGAAACATCCCCTGCCCATGCCTTGCTGCTAGGAGCTCCCTGTCCCTCAAAACCTGGACTCACAGCGTGTCCACCTGTGTGAAACATACTCTTGTATACACATCTTCTCAGTGTGTTGGTCTCAACTGCAGTGTGAGCACTCGCAGTGGGACAGTTTTACTCTGGTTCATCCTTTTCCAGGAGTGCCAGCCAAGCTTAAATCAGAGTTTCAAAATCAGACTTTTAAGGATAAGAAAGACTGGAACCAAATAAAAAAGGAGAAAAATGCAGTTTGGATTAAACTCAGCCAGCAGGTACCTTTTTGGATTATGTAGTTTTTCCAGCCAAATCATATCTGAGCTGCCAGATGTCAGCCCTGGGCTTCACTACCCACAGCAGCACTCTCCACATCAGGCAACACCCTCAGACAGCTGAAATTTACAATCTCACTGTTTTTTGGGTAGTCTCACACTTTTTTGGATATCCCAGGGACTGATGGCTCTTTCTGTAATGGGACACTAATTGGCTGCTTAGTAGTGGCAGTTTCCTCCTAGCCCTGGCTAGGAAATACCATGAGACTTCTCCCTGCATGGGCTCCAGGAGCATTAAAGATTATTTCTTTAGCTCTTAAATGTCCTCCTGTGTGATTGGTGTGAGCTGTCACACCCATGTCCCATAATGAAGTTACTAAGAGCATTTATTAAACTTTATACAAGCAACAGGCTTTATACACCAGGAAGCCCATGGTCTCTATCATGGCTCCTCTACCATGGTAGAGGTGACGTAACCATGTACGTTGTTAGCTTTATTTAAAGACCACACTTGTTACTAACATAAATGGCATATCTCATTAGAAGGTGCTTTGCTAGGACATTTCTGAGACAATACGGTTTTACTGAATACAAAGATAATATCACTCCACTCCATCATTCTTCTGGCTCTCTCGTCAGGACCTTCCTATTTCTTAGCTTCATGATCTGGTTCCTCCATACCTTCAGGGGCTTTAGCTGCTATTGCCTCCCACAGCTGTCCTTTAGTTTGTGAGGTGACTAGGATGTTATTTATTTTATTCTAATTGGTCTTATAGTGGACCTTCCATTCTTCAGGGTTTTGAATGAAAATGAAGGCTTCCATCTGTCACAGAAGAGATGACATTAAAAAGGAGGATACCTTTTTAGGTTGAACATACAAACAATATTAAAAATGAGGACAACTTCAGTAAGTGAAATACAGAGGTTACAAGGTGGATTTATGTGCTTCAGAAAATACTTTATTTCAACATAAAAATGAATTTCAAAGAAACTGATTTCAGTTATTTGATTTCAACTCATCAGTCACACATCCATTTAAAGTACTGCAAACAATTCATTACTTGCATCAGAATATATTGATGCTTAAAAAGGTCTTTTAAAATTACCTTTCTGTCACATATTTCTTATGACTTATTCAAGTGTATAGGTAGACACTGTTTACAACATATTCCCTGACAAATTTTGTTTTTCTCTAAATGTTTAAAACCTTAAGGAAGCTCTGTACTGTATATAATAATGTACAATGGGTAATCTTAAAAATAAACCATTTTTCTTACCACATTTTGTTTAGAACTGCAGCTCAGTTTATTTAACATGTCAGTAAATCCTTTTAGAGATTATGTAGTAATTCCTATGTTGTCATGAGTAACCCAGAATTGCCATGCTACAAAGTATTGGGAATTACGCAGACCTATAGGAAAGAAGATAGAGAAGAGTTACCATGCCAACCACATGTGATTAATGACAACAGTTTACTATCAACCCTTCTTAGCCCCATGGTCTTGCTTAATTTGTGTATATCTGTATACAGGCATTGCCTCAAGAGACTTCCATTCTTTTTCTTTGGGAACAGTTTCTCGTAAAATAAAACCCTAAAAATGTCTTTATGAGTACTTATTTTATTGTCTCTCATTATTTTGACATTTGTATCAAGGAGCTGAGCCATCACTGATGGATATATATCCAGTATAACCACCGCAGAAGGTGTTCTGATTGTCTTTCTATGACCCACAGGGCTATAAGGTGTTTGCCAGAACTGGAGGTTTGAACAAAGTCCTTTATGCCAACTAAGAGTGTGAAGCCCTCAGAAAATCCATCCAAACTTATGGTTTTGGGGGAAATTTTATGTTTTCTGTTTTTGAAATTCAGCAG
>NW_009912327.1:34147-53315 GCF_000696875.1 Nestor notabilis
ACATTGCCAGGAAAACCACATCTAAGCAGCTGGGTGATTTATTTGTCATTGTTACAAGTTGGCAGCTGGGTGACCCAGAGGCCATCTCAGCCTGGCTGGAGCCAAAAAATAGTGGCTTCCAGCTAATAATAGTGATAAAGAATTTTCTCTACACTTCTACAAAATACTTCTTGTTTTCATCTTCAAAAAAGGAAGTCAAGATATCATGTTCTGCTGTGGTTTAAAATGTGACAGTGTATGATGATCAAAATGTGATTATAAATATAGATATAGGTTGCAATGAAATTGTTGTCATTGGCTTTGTAAAAGGCAGTGGTAACAAAATGAGAGAATAGAATAAGATGATGGAGAAGACTTGCTTTTGCTTTACTGTTAATGATTTTAATCTTGCTGCCTTCTTCCAGTAATCAATTAATGTCTGAGTTTTGTGTATCTTTCCACATGCCAAATCTGTTCATGACAGAGATAGACTATGTTCATGCCACAGATTTTGATAGCATCTCTCTAGTCCTGCCAATGTGAATTCAGTCTCGCATTCAGCATAGGAATTCAACTGATGTATCATTATTCTTCATAAAGAGGATTTGGATATGTTTTTATTGCACTAAGCTAGTATTACTTAAAGAATATCTTCTTAGGACAAAGAATTTGCTGTGTCACATGAAAATGTAACAACCATATGTTGTTACATTGTCTTCCAGACCATTAATGAATATAGTAAATTGAATGAGCTCAAGAAACACCTGTAGTTAAATGTTGTTTGACCATGAGCTTTCCTCTGCATATGTGACCAGTTTTCCTTCCCACATTTTAGTAGTTTCATGTGGACCAAGTTTCTCTAGCTTCTGTATTATGTTACATGAGATAATGTCAAGAGCATTACAAAAGTGAAGACATTTGATATGTCTTCCTCTGTTCACAGAGTTTCCTGTCAAAGAGGAAAATCGCATGGGTTTGGTTTGATTTGTGCTTGACAAATCCATCTGGTGTCTTACTTGCTTCATTGTAGTCTTGATTTTTACAAATAGTTTGTCCAATTTTCCAGCATTTTCTGGGAACTGATGTTAACTGTCTCCCCCCCATTCTCTTCTTTTCTACTGCTTTTGAGACAAGCGGCTTGTTTGACCTTTTTCAGTTTTCCAGTCCAATCCTTTGTGAAAGCTTTCTCATGGCAATCAGTAATGCTTCTGCCACTGATTCACCATATTTAAGAACCTGAAGTGAATTCCACTAGGCCTAGTAATTTTGAAAAAAAACCCCAAAACAACCCAAAACCAAAAGTCCAAACTAAAGTGCTCTGTAGCTTGTCTTCCCATTAAGTAACCCAGATTATTATTCCTGATGTCTGATAGCTTTTGATCCCATCTGGCATTTTACTGAAGACCAAAGCAATGCAAAATGCTAAGCACCTCAGCCTTTTAGCTCCCTCTGTTTTGTTCTTTTTTTTTTTTTTTCTCCTTTTCTTTTTTTCTTTTTTTTTCTTTTTTCCCTGCTAATGCACCTTTGGAATTCTTTTCCTCCTTTTATTTTTTTTCAAGTAATATTTCATACAATGACTTTTCTAATTTTAGTCATTCTAAACAGCCAGACTTTATTTCCACTTCTGTTATACCTCCTTTCTCTCTCTGAGGTCCTCATGGTTTACAAAATTGCTTTCCTAGTACCTTTCCTACCCATCCTACAGATTGGAATATTCTACATTTTTGCTTTTATAATTCTGCTTTTATGACTCCTTAGGAGTCAACATTTCTGAACTCTTTTTCCCTGTTTCCCAAGAGATCTTATTTTTTAGTTCTTTGAGCTCCTCTTTGAAGTCCAATATCTTGTCTTTGCTTTTTCCCACTTGTGGAGAATCTTTAACTCTCATTTCCCCATCTCACTCCTATTTTTACCTTCCACTCTGACATTTTCAAATAACTCTTCCCCACTGGCTATGCTCAGATTCAGACCTACTTCCCTTCTGCTTGTTTTCACAATTTTCTGCATGAAAAAATCATCAAACTTCCTCCTCAGGAAGTTTCTGGGAAGGCTGCTGTACTCTGTTCCTTTCCCAAGAGATGCTTGGAGCTTTCAAGCTCCCTATTACTGTGAAGCACTGTACCTTGGGGGCTTTCTCCTAATTTCTCACAGAAGTGTCTTTTGCTTGATCCTTCTGGTTTGATGGCTGACATTTGCCAGGATAACACCTTTGCTCTTTTTCCTCATTATTATCAAGATGCTTTTATATAGATCTATATCTTTTTACATTCTGCCATTCAGCAGCACCTCTTCCGTCCTTTTGCCTGGCTGAATAAGATGTTAAATATTGCAGCCGTGGGAATATTCCCACCAGGTGTCTATTATAGTTGACTCATAATTCTGATCTTGTTTAAGGACTTACAGATCTGCTAGATAGCTCCTCATGCTTTTCGCATTAATATACAGGAAAGTGAGATGTTCAGAAATGCGTTCTGTTCTTCAGCTTTTTGTTCTTCCTACAGTGTTGTTCTCCTCTGTTCTATTACCCTTGTCCCTCATCCAAGTCAGCATTGCTTACACTTTATTTTTTCACTTGTCCTCAGCTATCAAACTTTTGTCCCAAGATGCTGGTTTTCTCTTTTTTTTTTTTTTTTTTGTGAGATAGATCCCTTTTCTTCACAGAAATTCTTCCAAGACCCTCTTGCCAAAGTTAGCTGCGCATGAAATTATTCTGAGGCTGTGTCTGTCTATGTAGCTATTAACAAAGAAAGAAAATGTCATTAACTTTTCAGTATAAAATGGAGGTTTTAGCAGTGATGCTTCAAGTATGTTTTTGTATTGCGTCAGTTCCCACTGCTGTTTCCAGTTCCTTTTGTATTATTTCAGGTATTTCCTGGGAATGTTCTAGTATCCTGGAATGAAAGTCTGGTCTGGTTGCATATCTGTAAGAGAGAAATAACTGCTAATTACTGTTCTTTGGATTATATATCATCACAACAGATCACTTATTCACCTGCCCACAGAGCTGTTTTCCCTAGGCTTATTTTGTTACAACATATGATGATTTTATTCTCTTTATCCATCTTCTTCTCTTCACAGCACTTCAAACTCCCACCTTGTGCCTAGAGTTTTTTCTATGACAACTTGATATCTGCTATGCTGATATCATTTCATACCTACCTAGGACAGTTGAATGCTTTCTCTTCTGCAATTTTGGTTCACGTAGAGTCATGGGAAAGAGTCCCTTGTGTTTTGTAGTATGATGTGCAATTTTTCTCTGTATTTCTTTACCCTTTTCTATTCTTTTTCATGGTCTTGTTTTTTGACTCTAGCATGAGTGATTCTTATCATACTTTGACATGATAAACGTATTCTCAAATCTCTAGTTGTATTGTATGAAGTGCTGTTGGATCAGAACACTTGCTAACTTCTTCGAGAATATTCGTGTTTTATTACTATAATAGTATGCATCTATATGGCCTGAAACTTTTTTGGTCATCTATGAAAGAAAAATAATCTATTTAGCTTTTATAATTATTGCAATCTAAAAATGATTGTGTTTTGTATGTTTGTTTGTTTGAGTTTAAAGCAAACAGCTCTCTCTAAAACTGAGAATAGCTTCAGGGAATACAATATTGGGGAAAGGTATTTAAAAGATCACTTAAGAGTTTGCTGTAGGTGTATTATACTGAGCTATAGTAAGAGCAATTTTACCAAAAGGGAAAAAAGTCTTGTTGTTACCCCAGTGTATGTTGGGTTTTTTTTTTAATTTAACATAGAAGAGTATGTGAATAATCATTTAAACCAAACACTGACATCTGCATGTGCTTTACTTGGCTTCTTTTTAATCAACAAACTGTCTGCCTATGATATTGCTGTAAGTACACAGTTCAAGTGCCAAGAAATTACAGAACATTTTAAGTCTTGGGTTTGGGTTGGTTAGTGAGTTAATAGAAGTGCATCTCAGATGTATGCCTCATGCCCGAACAGATACAAAGAATGCTTATTTTGGCTGATGGAAGTGCATCCTGGGATGTGTTATTCCACTTAGAACAGCTTGTTGAAAAAAAAGGAAAAAAAAAAAGTTGCTTCTAAATGGCAGTTTGTCTAGTTAAGGTGTTATTAATCCAGCAAAATTTCAAAGTAGACTAGCACTTGATATACGATGATAAAATATATAATAAATACAGAAACAAAACCCAGTGAATAAAGAAAACAGGAGGAGAGATTTACTGCAGTGTTACAATTGCATTAGACTATGTTTGCTCTTAATTTCCGTGAACTCACTGAAGCTGTTCTTCTTTTAACCTGACATCAGCAGTTCTGTTTACCATTTCCACAGCAGCTCTGTGAGGCAAGGTCTGTTCCAGGTCCTCTGACTTACTTTTGAAAGGCACAAGCTAGTTGGCATGGCTGAGTTTGGTTAATTGACTGCAGCATAATGGACAACCTTCATGTTCAGGAGGAAGCTGTGAATGTGAAACCCTCCCCTATACATGCTTTTACTTTCTTATAGATTCTTCCTTCTTTCTCTCTTTTCTACTTCTTTCTATCCCAGAACAGGGGGTTAGCAGGGCTTAGAAGAGTAACCCTCACCTCTGCCTTCCCAGTCTTTTTTAACATGAGAAAAGTAAGCTGGAGGAAAGGTTGGTGTCAACCTGATTTGGTGCTGATCATCTAAGCAGCAGAAGGCTTCAAAGAAAGAGTCTGCTGGCAGTCCTTGAGTTAGCAGGGCTTTGGACAAAACTCCACATCTCAGATGATTGCCAGCAAGGTGTAAGGCCTTCAAGGCAAAACTGGTGAAATTCTGTGCTAGGTCTTTTCAGATACTTGATAAGCAGGGCAGAATGTGACTAGCAGCATTTGAAACGCTAGGTTGATCCCATGACCTTCGGTAACTCATACCCATGGAAGAAACTGTATGTTGAGAAACAGAGGACAAATAAAAACACCATTTCATAGTGCTCTTCCTTCATTTTCCAAGAAAAAGGAATTTTTCTGAGGAATAAAATTCCTGAAAAAGGAATTGACTTCTGAGTGAAATATCGAGGATGTGAATGTGATGCTGTATTGACAGGCACATGTATGCAGATCCTGCGGATAAGCAGCAGAAATGGAAAAAGATGCAGCCACATTTCCTATTTAGAGAAGAAACACAAAATTCTCCTAAAATCCTGTTTTATATAATCACAATGCATGGTTGAACAGATGCATTTTCTTCCCCACTTTCCTGACTTCCGAGACATCAGGAATTATCTATTGCTAGATGCAGGATGCTGGGTTAGGAATGGCACTGCTTGTGTTCCCAGGGGATTGCTCTGCTGGGGGTACCACTGTTTACATTCAAAGAAGGATTTGAACTGAACTGATAAAGAAAACTGGCATAGAACATACAGTAACTCATTCTGTTAAGGGTTTGGCATGGCATTCAAGGGAAACCAATTATGATTTATGTCAATACAGCACAGATAATTTCCTATTGATTGGCTGCCAGATCCTTCATAAAATAATGAGTTAGGCCTGATGCCAGCCATTCTTGGGCACCATCAGACCAGTGTTTCTATTTCACATGCCCTTGACAGGCTTCTCTCAAAAATTTGTAAGTAAAGTGAGTTTATAAATTCTCTTCAAATATGTAATCTCAAGCAAACATAAGCAGTGATTCCCTTTAGTGTTAGTGTTTTGTTTGGTTGGGTTTGGTTTTGGGCTTTTTAAAATACATGCTCCTATCTAGGCATTTAGCTACAGGTCTGGTAAAAGTGAGTTTTGCATTCATTACTAAGGAGTTGCTCTGTTTGCTAAGGATTCCTCTTAGGAGATTACTGCACGCCTGAATTCAAAGCAGTTTTCAGAGAAAAATAAGTCATATGTTCATGCCTGAGGTTATCTGAAAGTAAATGGTATGTCTTGAGGACTAACCAGTGGGGGAAAATCCTCTGTGCTTACGTAGGAGAGTCATTTGCAAGCTTTCTACTGCTGCAGCCCTGACCAATTCTGGTCTTTGTTGGTTGCTGTGCAATGCATGTCCATTATCCAAGAAATGCAGAACTGAATTTTCCTGCCCTAAGGATGAGGAGAAGGGGTGCTGGCCACTGCTGGACTGCTTGTGGTGTGGAATGGGAAAGGAACAGGAAGGGGAGATGCTGAATTTCCCTTTCCAGAGGTGTGAGGGGGGTGAAGGCACCAACAGCTGCTTCTGGAGGGGACATACACACCCACCACGGGAACAGGTTAGGACAAGTTATGCAAAAAAATAATGTTCCCTTAAAGCTGGTCATTCCACAAGCACACCTGGCTTTGACCACAGTACTGTCCATGGCAGGGGCTGCATTGACTTTTCCTCACTTTGTTTATAGCTGTATGGCACAAGCTATTCATCCTGGTGATCCAGACCTTCCTCCAGCTTTCCAGTCTTTTCTTCTGGGTGCTTAATTCCCCAAAAGAAATTCTTGATCATGAAGCATGCTGTTGAGTGTAAGTAGATGGCTAGTAGGGTGAGCCTCTTCACCATTGCTCATACAGTGTGCATGCTCTCATTGTTACTCATTACAAATAGCTGGTGAACACAACCCTTGATAGGCTTTGTTTGTGTTAATACTTGGATAATTCTGTTTTCTCAGCGCCAAACAATGATTTAAAGCCAGAAAAACATGAGCAAGTTAGAAAGAAACAAAAAATGCCTAATGAAGAAGGATGATCCCATTGTGCACTGTCTTTCGACTTTTTTCCAGAATTAAGAAACTGTGGGACAACCCAAACAGGGAAAATAAATAAACTTCTTGCCCAGCAATGTCTTTCTTCACAAGGGATTCAGATTTGATTACAAGCATATGCACATGCACACACACACGCATGCATGCGTGTGCACATACACACAGACACACACACAAGTATTCCACCTGGGAAAGGAGAGAGTTTCCAATGAAATTATTTCTCAAAAGCCACTAGTGAGACTCAAGAGGCCAGTGCTGCTTACAGAGACCTGCAAAGAGCCCCTTTGCTGATTGTTGCCAGGGTGAAGCTGATCATGGAGCACTGGGCTGTGCCAGGGCAAATCACTGCCCAGGTCCCTGTGTAGGCATTGTAACAAGCAGGAAGGAATGGGCAGACCTGTTCCTGGTTCAGGCCCACTGGAAAAGCACATTAACACTCTGAACATGGTCCTGGTTGTGGAAGGCGTGCTTAGGGAGTCTGCCCTTTTCTGGCCGAGGAAGTTGAGCTCTCAAGCTTGGCACCATTAGATTTTCCCCCATCATATCGGATGAGCCATTACAGCTTTTTCCTGTTAACCTGCTTAGGGCTCATTTAAAACTTCTCAGAAACAACTATCCGTCTTTATATGTACCATCACAAAATGGGATCAAACAAAAGCGTCAAGAGAACAGTAACTGCATATCACTCTGTTATACTCCATAACTTCTTGAGTGCTATTGAAAAGGCACATAGCAGATGTTTGCTTTTGCATCATTGGCAGAGGATGTGCTGAATGTGAGGGCTTTCCAGATGTGTTGGGACTTTATGACAGAATAAAGGTGGCAGTTGTCTACATACACCGTGTCTGCTTAAAAAAAGCAGAAAAAGCCAGGAAAGAATGAAAAAGACCAGCAAACCATGCCATCAGAATATTCTGTAAGCTTGTCCTCAGTTGTCTCCTTGTATAGGTACATTGGCATAGGATTTTATGCAAGAGCTCTGCTTCATCATGGACTGGGAAAAAAGGTTAGAAGGGGAACTTTACTCAGTAGCAGAAAGACTCAAATGCTTTTCAACTTTTGTTTAAAACACCAGTTACTGTTCAAGGAAAAGCCTCCCATCACATAAAGTTTGGGAAACAGATATCCTGAAATAATTGCTACATTTCAGAGTAGGTATTTTCCTGCTCCCCAGCTACACAAACTGCTAATGGGTAATTGGGATGCAGGCTAAGTGCTAAAATCTGGTATCATTATATTGAATGACATTCTATAAAATAACATCTACCTGTGTGTAACACAGGCTTAATTCCTAGCACACTGCCACTCTATAACTAAAAGTGTACTGTAAGCACTGAACATATTAAAAAAAGAAAAGAAAAGAGAAAGAATGAAGCAAAAATAGTTTGCTTTTCTGATAGAATTCAGGTAGGAAAAAGGCAGACTTATTATCTTCCTGTAGTTTATAATGCATTTTTATTTTGTAAAGTGCATTTATACATCTGTATTTATATTCCTTTACAGTTCTTAGTAGGTCTACAGCATATATATATGGTTATGTATAAATACAACCACATATATGAATACAAATATGTGCATATATATATTTAAATGGAGTTAGATCAGAGAATTAAATACTAATGCAACCTGAATTAAAGTCTGTGCAATGATTCCCACTGGATTAAAGCTGGAATCAAGATGAGGCTGGAACTGACTCTAAAATCTGCTCATCTTTCTTTTGTAATTTTGGCCCAGTTCACAATACTAACCTTGTTCAATTCTTTTTTCTTTCTTTCTTTTTTTTTTTTCCTACACTCCCTCTAAGAGTTACTTAAAGCTTTTTGATATTAAATAAACCACATGTAAAGTACAAATAATATCTTGTGAGTATCATGTTATGGTGTACTTGTGTTTACAGATGATACACAAATCTTGCATTTGAACTGATTTCACTCAGGGAAACCCAGCCTCTGTTGTGCAAAATACCAGCTTCAGCAAACAACTGCCTGAACATATATTTTCAGAGATGGGGGTTTTTTAGGTCTCAGCAACTGAACCTACAGAGCTGATGAACCAGTGGTGGAACTTCATCTAATTTTAGATGCCTGACTGCCAGAACATTTTCAGTGTTGAAGTTTAGCCTTGGGTTTTTCTTTATTTCCTTATTTCAGTTGACATAAGATAGTTTCCTAAGAATACCAGTACATGTCCACACTAATAGTTATCATTTTTTCTTCCACTGGTTATGCAGAAATACAGAAATAATGACTGAATATATTCCTACATGATGCATCTTTATTTTTCAAAGATGTGGCTCAATAATTTGTACAGCATTATCTTATCAACTAGTAGAACATTATCTAATAATGTGATCAGCTGTAACATGTCCATGTCACATTTGAATAAATCTATTATTGCAGTTGCATCTGCATTCACATTTACCAAAAATTCATATTTTTTGGCATGTATAACAGAAAGAAATACTGATATGCACTCAATGGTATGGAGCAGAAAATGTTTTGGCACTGTGTGAGATTACTGTTGGGAAAAATTCATTATACAAAGCCCTTATGTTAGTTCTGGCATCACAAATACCTTATAAAAAAATCTCTTAACATAGTAAAGAAAACAAAACAATGTCTGGAAAAATGATGAGAAGAAAGACATGCTGTCATGACATTTCTGTATTTTATGCAGAAAAACTGTAATTTCTTAATAGAAACAAGTTTAAAGGGAAATCCCCCCCTCCCCAAGTGTTTTTCAGAAAAGTCTCATTTTTCCTAGTAAGGGTGCTGAAACTTCTTATCAAGTACAATTTTACACAGAATATTTGACAGACTCTGTGTTTATGTATATATGCTAGGGAAGAAAAATGTAATTTGTCACGTAACATGTATTTACTAGTGAAAAATGTTTTGTGAAAATACGTTCATTAGGCGGCAGCATCCCAAGCTCGACAACACAAGCGTGCTCCTTCTGTGTCCTCAGGCATACATGTTACATGGCAGTCATTAATCTGGTGATCAAGTAGTATTTTTTCTCCATGGCTTTCCTACTCTTCAAGGCTCAGCTGCTTTCCTAAAAGACACACTAAAATGAGGGCAAGATGTTGTTTAAACATCAACCTTTTGGGGGAGGCAGGGCTGTCTGCTGCTCTACCACATGCTCTGGGATGGGTCTTCTTTGTTCATGCATTTCCTTTTCATTTTTGCAACAAGATCTCACCCCTCTCACTTTTATTCTCTGGCATCAATGTACCTGGCAGTTTAGCAGCACTGAAGTCATTGCTTGCAGTTGGCCATCTCAGGTATGAAGTTACAAAGACAGCAAGAGAAAGCTCTTTTGCACGGAGATTTCCAAACTGTTCTTTTAATACACAAACTGGTGCAGGTGATGTCTTTGTTATGCAGACATGCACATATCTCAGGCATTAAATGGATCTCCCTGAAGAAAACTTTAGTAGTCGCTGGTTTATTAAAATACGTAGACAGGGCAGTGAATGAGAGTGTCAGCACTCCATCCTGAGCACTGCAGATTCTATCAAGTTCTGATATTTCCAGGTCCTCAGAGATTTTTAAATCTTTGCTTGTGATGGTTAGTTTGCAGAACTGTCTCATGTTGCTGTGCAGATCACTACAGGAGAGAAAGGGGAAAGATTCTCCATCAGGTCGCGTTCCCCTACACATCCCGAATTGCTCTTTTGAAAAAGAAGTCAACAGTAATGAGTCCTTCAGTCATTTCTACTGTGATTCTGCTTTCTCTTTTAACTTGGAAAATCCTGTTTATTTCATGTTTGAAGATTGTAAAAATGATATTTTATAATTTATTTCTCAGATTGCTGCTGCACATTACTATTTTTTCTCTATGTGTTACAAAGAAAAATCCTCTTATTGAAAGCTGCATACTCTGCTTTTCATATTCTTTAACTTGGTGTTTCCACTCAGGGTTTTTATTTGAAAATAATTTTATTTTATCCATTCACAGATAAATTATTACTGGGTAAAAAAAAAAAAAAACAACCCAAAAAAAACTCCCCTAAAGTAATCTGAATTTATATCCAGATTTATATCCAGTAACTGCTTAAACCTTAATGCTTGAGCCTGGAGAAGGGATAGAGATAAATTTGGAAAATCTAAGTTGGAACATTGTGTGGACTCAGCTACTTTGACCATTGCAGACATTCCAGATTTTAGGAAAAAAAAAAAAAAAGCCAGTTTCTTAAGTGACAAGGAAACAAACAACAAATTCAACAATACTTCAGAAGAGGAGTGCCTGGTTTCTTGATGCAGTGTTGAGTAGATAGGCCTCAAAGAACAATTTTTCTGCAGCATACATCAGGGCTTTGTGGCTCCAGTTAATACTGAGAATACCCCAGGGATTTTACCCCAGGGAAGCGTCTTTAAGATGGAGGCAGAATATCATAAATATGAAGGTATTTCTCACAGTGGTGGTGAATGATCAGCGTAAGACCCCTGGAGAACCCTGGAGCACGGACATGAGAATGGGAGAGGAGGAGGAAGAGGAAGTAGAAGAGGAAGGGGAGAAGGAGGAGTGCAAGGCAGAGGGTAGGCAGTGTAATACTCATCTGTATTTTTTGCCTTAGAGAGCATGTGTGTTTCTCTATGACACAGAGAGTAGGGAAGCAGAGTTTTCTACCTTAATGTGTTATGGAAGATGCACTGGAGTTTGAAGACACACAGGGGAACCAGAAAGGAAATAAGTGTTATTTAATTACTCAGAGGCTCAATGTAAGAGCTAAATTACTCCAAGGCTTGGGGACAAGTAAAAGACTGAGGGCTCAAAGTTTGTGTCAGTAAGCACTGTACAAACGACCAGAGAGACAGACAGGATTTCAGCGAGGTTTCAGGAACCAGGACCCTTTCCTCCTTGACTGAGGAACGGGGAAGAGCCAACCCTTCTCATATCCCAGAGATTTGAAGCTCCAGATTAGGAGGGTTCATGGTGTCAGCTAACAATCGGGGCTAGCACCCAAATGTCCACAGTGGTTTGCTTTTGAGCTTCAGTGGTGGATTTAGAGCCCCTGAAAGACAGAGTAATGTGACATGACTTTATTTGTTAGGTTTTATGTGCAATCTTTGGGAAAAGGTGATAGCGCCTTTTTTCACTCATTTATGCTGGGTGGAGGACAATATTTACTTAAAGTATATTTGTATTCTACCTTTTACTTTAGAAATGTCAGAAATGTCAAACCCGATCTTCCTTGTTTGTAGGGTGGGATGGTGGACTTAGCTGAGACAAGTGCAGCACTGAGAGCTTTTTAAACTGCATTTATATCAAAACTTACATAGTTTCCCTAATATTAAAAAAAAAAAAACCACAAAAAAACTTGAAGGCATTCTGAAATGTGCCATCAAATTTTACTTCTTCAATTCTGATGTCATACCACCATCACTACTGATTTTAAGGTAGAAATGAAGATTTTCAGGATAGACTGAGAATGAAATTTGAAGAGGAAGAACCAGATGCTATTTTTGGTAACTGTAAAGCAGCAGAGGTTCATATTTCCCCTCTTTCATAGTTAACCTTGAAATGAAATTTCAGAACTTCTACCTTAGATACAGAGTTGTCCAGATTTGTCAGTCGTATTTTGAGATTTCTTCTTGTATCTTATTTTAGATAATACCCTCCTTTAACTTGAGTTTTGAGAACAATCTCACTTCATTTCAAAGCAGACAGTTTGCTGCCTGCAAGGCTGGATTTGCTTTCTTGGTAATAATATTTCAACCTAATTTTGCTTGGCAGATAATTTGCCTTCATGGTGACAAATCTGTCTTCTTCTGATCAGCTGTTTTTTAAAACCATTCCTTTGATTTCAGCTAATATGTTTTCAGTCATTCTCAGATTTACACTTTTTAAAAATCAATCCATAGCTGCAAACTGAAAAACTCAAAGGTACCCAGATTTTCCCAGCCATAACTCCTTCTTGGAAATTAATTAGATGGAATTAATGTCCATCGTTACTCGGCTCACTGCAAATTTGCCCTTTAACTGTATTTAGTGGACTATAAACAGCCTCTTGTTTTGTCCATCAAACAATGGGCTGTGCTTAATTGACATGAAACCTTGCCATCAGAATCCTGCAGTAGCACAGTCTTCCTGCCTGGAAAGAGTACTTCCCTTCTTCTCTTTGTCTAGAACATAGTGTGAGTGGATGTGCATCTACACTGCGACAGTAGGCAAAGCAATCACTCGAATTAGGTACACACAGGAAAGGCAGAACATATGGAAAAAACAGGGCTTCCAGGCCTGCGTTTAACAAAGAACGCCCTGGCTCTGCTGGTACAGAACCAAAGCTGCCAAGATAAAGAACGCACCAGCTATCACCTGGTCTTTAAAAAGCAGTTTGCATGTTTTGGGTGAGAATCAGAATTTTTCTGGGGTGACCAGCTAAGCTGAGCACCCAAGTGTGAAAGATTAAGTTGATTGTAACTGTCAAAGCCCTGCAGCTTGGTGTCCCTCAGGACTTTTCCAGAGAAAGCCTGGAGTACAACCTTATGTCTGCAGAGAAAGCCCAAGCTTCCTGCCCCCTCTACGTTCCTTCTCCCAGATGCTGTCCTTTCCCTGCAGCAGCAACCTTTGTTGGTCCTTCCAGCAGAAGACTCAAAAGTTTCATGGAGGAATGGTGGCTCTGGTGCATTTTGGCAATGGTCATGGCTGGAAAAGCTGAAGGGCAGAAGAATGTTAGAATAAACTACTATTTGCATAGAAAACTAACCTAAACAAATTGAAGGCTGGGTAAGTTGGATGATTTAATTGACACAAAAGATGAGTATATCAGCATGTATGTGGTAATGGCTTTCACATGCTGGATGTTCAGGGCTGCCTATATGTTCAGGAACAGAACTGAGCAGAACAGTCCCTTCTGTCTTGTAACTCTCTCTGCATGAGAATGATGGGTCCAGGTCACCAGTGGTGACCAAAAAAGGCACATTTAGTGGTCTTCTGATTGCCATCATGCTCAGGGCTATGCTGCAGAAAGCTGGCAAAGCCTGTGCCAGGAGCAGCTGGTGGATGCTGCAAACTCCTGCTGGGGTCGCACACACTTCCATTAGCCAGGGGTCTTGCACTGTGGAAGCTTAAATGGGAACACTGCAAATCCTGCAGTGCTTCTTCAGGGTGGATAAATCAAGTTTGAAGTCTGCTTTATGTTGATGGAGCAGTGTAAAGTGACCATGCTATGGGCCAGGATCAAGAGCAATGTTTCATTCCTGGCTAGGAGAAGCCTGGGTAACCTGCCCTACCTGAGTGCATAAAAATAGTATTTCCTCATCCAACATGAATTACTTTCCTTCTGCAAATTTCTATGCCGGAAAAATAAATTAATGGTTAGGAAGTAATCTTGTATTGAATAAAATAAAAAGGGGGGAGGGAGGGCAAACTAAGATCCAAAAATAAGCTCCAAGTTTCCCATCTCCTACTCACAGCTCTCTGTAAAAACTTTCATCTGAATTATCCCAAATGATACATTGGGTATTTCAAGACCCTTGCCCATCTTCACAGAGATGAAACACTTCTTATTTTATTCAGCTTGGGCAAAAGGGTGAGGAGTAATAATTTCTGAGGGTGTTTGAAGATTAGGCCTCACTACTGGTGATTAATTGCCAAAAGACCATGCACTCCTTGCTAGACAGCTAAGCTACTCTAGCTCTTGATCTCTGTCGTCTTTGGTTGTCGCTTTGCCTTTAACCTCTGCAAGGACAAGCTCCAGGAGACTGATTTATACTCTTAAAGAGATTTATTGTCTTTTGACCTGTCACAGACTTCATCTTGATCTGTTACTTACTCCTCTAAATGAGCCCAGGCATGGCTCTCTGAGGTAAACATGAACGGCACCTTCACGGAAACACGGGTCAAAGACTTGCTACCAAAAAACCCCAGTCATATAAAATTGAAAGAGGGAGAAAATTAAAAGCTTTTCACAACTTCAGAACGGGCTGTAGGAGGAAGCACAGAGCCAGCCTGCACAGAGGGAAAGGGTGCTGGTGTTTCATCTAAGAGAAAGATACCTGAAAAATCCCATATCAGACTGGATGCCACTTCTGTATTGTGCTTCAAGCCCCTTTTCCATCACACCCTGAGATTGCTTTGCAGACATTTATGAAGTGAAGGATCAGCTGCTGGTGGAAGGGGAAGGCTTGCTAGCAGCATTGCCCTGTGGCTCCTTCAAGCTTCTGCCCAGGCATGGAGAGGAGTTCTGAAGCAGGGTACTGGCTGCAGCTGGGCACCAGTGCCATTAAAAATAAGGTCTCCCAGCAGAGAATGCAAGTGATCTTGAGCAGAACAACCCCAGGTAATCCAGCATGGCCCACACTTGGCCAAAGTCTGGGCTCAGTCCTGAGTTGCAGGGCAGTAACCACAGCCTCTGAGATATGTGCTGAGAACAGGCTTGAGAAGAAACACTTCTGAGAAGAAACAAAAATTTGTCTATCATCTCTGTAATCTCAGTAGAAGAAATTCTACTTCCTTACTTCATGTACTCCAGCAAAAGTAAGATCTAACATGCATGTTTCCCTGTTATTGCTTACAAATGTAGAGCAAGTTGAATTTGTAACCTGTCTGTTATTTAGTGGACATTGCATGGGAGCACTGGGCTTTGGGGCTGACATATAAAAGATGGAGGGAGAACCTTATCAGGAATTTACTGAAGTATAAAGTGTTTTATAACATTGTGTAGGATGAGAAAGAATTCAGGAACTTTAATAATAGTTCTTCAAGAGTTAGAAAGACCTGAATACAGAAGAGACCCTGAAAACACATGCAACCCATTACATGGATATATGGAACCTTATTCTTCAGCTCTCAGAGAGGGACTAATGGGTAGAGTGGCAGTTGAAAACAGAAACTGTCATTAAAGGAAATATAGGAGCATTACCTTGCTGCCATGGTACCATTTCACAGACATTTAGGTATCCATTGACCTGCACAGGAAAACAAATCACTTATGGCTGGCCCTAAATGAGACTGATCATACACTAGGAAAATATGAAGTGAACATCTCAGGTTGCCTCTTTTGGTGACTACTGCCTGAATGACATGGTTTCCAGGGATTTTCTGAGAACCTGAAATATCCATCTCAAGGGCTGACTGTTTAAAAACATCTTCAGATCTCTTTAGAAAACTCAGTTCATAGATACTTAAAAGCTTGACATAGAAAAATAATTATAACACGAAGATGAACTGCTAAATGGGCTTGACCTGGCTTTTGTCTAGTGACAGTGAGATCTTCAAATGTATTTCTTTAGACATTCACAGCCAATTTCCATTACATTAACTAGAATCTCCTGGGCATTGTCTGTAGATTTTGATCTGTTAAGATCTAAATGCAAATTGCTTTGAATACTAACTAAAACCCCTTGAAACATGAACTTGATTTAAGGAAATCCTACATCTTGGAAGAGCAGCAATAATAGGTGCTGAGGTTGTCTTTGCATTTGCTGCTGCGTTTACCACAGCCATCTTGTGAAATTCTGCTCTACTGTTGCCACTTTCTCAAAACCAAACCTGTCATTTAAAACCTCTTCAAATGCAATGAAATGACATAGTGGTCTTTTGCTAGAGTGTCAATTTTTCTTCAAAAGATTCCTGTATTATGACCAGTCAAAACATAGTTCTGGTAATTAGTGGTGTGTTTTAAAATGTCACCAGAGGTGAGTTACTCCTCTGCACTAAACAGCTCTTGAGTAGGAATAGTTCTGATGCTACTGTTCAGACAGTGAACTGACTGCAAATAAACAGCAAAGTATGCATTGTAGTGAGCAGCTATGGGAGTGAACCAAACTTCTGGAAAATAATGTTGTTCTGACAGACTTCTCAAGCCATTTTTAGATAAATAAAGTTCCATGCCTTAAAATATTATTGTAAGCAGTATATGCACATATCACTGGTTATAACTTTTTACATTTGCAGTAATAGGGTAACTTTTAGGGTGAGAGGCAAAGGTAAGGAAATGGAAAAGTGCTTCTTCTCCTTAAATTAACCCCTACATTGATATATGAATATATCAATGCAGCATCTGCTATGTGGTGGAGCATGAAGGCTACACAGAGACTTTTAATGACATTTAGTCCTCTCATCCCTGCAAACTGACTTGCATGTGAAGGAGGTATAAGTCATAAACATTACAGAAGAAGACCTAATGAAAAGTATCCTGGATTATAAAGATTGCAGATACTTCTGGGTTTAAAATTCCCCAAGTATTTGTTAAAGGTTTTGGCATAATCCTGTCTGGCTTTGTTGTGTGGAGAGGGGATCAAAGGTGCAGACTTGTTAGTCTCTCCTGAATTTCACCCCTCCTGGGGATTAGTTTCCTAGAGAAGTCCTGAAAGTTTTTCTCAAATACAAACACAATATCAGAGGAGCTGTTCGCAGGGACTGAGAGTTTTAATTCACAGTTTATACAAGCATATTTTAAAGAGGCAATTTATTCTAATGCAAAGTACAGAACCTTAGGTTAAGCATTTTTCCCTTGTTATCATTACCAAATGCACATTGCACTTAACAAATTATCATGTTAGACAGAAAGGATATTTGCATTTTGTTAAGAGACAAAAGAAGACAAAGAAATCACTTTTCAATTTATGTGATGCCTCCATCCTTCCTTCAACATGCACTAAAAACTGCTTCTATGAAATTTCTCATGGGCTGTTGATTGTACTGGACACATCACCCATTGTTACGCATTGATGGGGAAAGCAAATGTATGTAATAAATGTTAAAAAATGCAAGGCAGAGGAGACGAATAAGAAAATTATCAGAGAAAAATGGTATGTGTTTTCAAAGTGAGATTTCAGCTCTAGAGGTATATTGTAGTGATACTGTAAAAACTGCAAAGGGTTAGGAGGAACTTACTCTGGTTTTCTAAAATAACAGCATGCCAAGGAACCATACAGACTATGTCATGTATTACAAATCACAAGCTGCACAGTGGGTTTCTGAAGTTAGGGTAGCAATCCATTCTCCTGGGTGTTCTCTTGCTTGTTTTGGATGATATTTTTGGTTTGGCTTTTTTTTTTTTTTAAATGACTAGTCAATTTATGCTATCCCACATGGCTAACGGATAACAGTAGATTTTTCGTGATCTACTACACTCTTAGGATTTTGTTGTAAGGAAGTGCTAATGAACCTCTTTCAGGTGCGTCAAGAGATGACTGATTCTGATCTTGGGAGATGCTGAGTGCCTCTAATGCTGCTGAAGCCCTTCTGGTCCTTCTGAACCCAGTAACGGATGAAGGGGCTCCACGTACTAGATGTCACGTTCTTTCAGATCACCAGGGAGAGGTGGCCCAGCTGTGATCATTGCTCCCCTTGATCATGCCAATAGTCACATTGACTTCATGGTATTAGTTCTGCAAATATCTTGACAGGATAAATGAAGTTTTTACAGGCTTTTGGGAAACTGTCCTTAAAAATTTTTTTCTTATGTGAAGGCTTTGAATATTGCACAAGCTGTCAATACAACTCAGGCAGAAGGTATTTTGAGCTTCAAAAGATGGTAAATTGTTATTAATAACACCTCTTGATAATTTAACAATAACATAAAAATAATGGGCTATCATATGACACAGAGTGGGCTCCCACTATAGATGCTACAAAACTCTATAAAATCAATGTAAACATGACAAAAGAAACTGGATGATTTTTTGAAACTGCAGAATGAAATTTCAGGTAATTTCAAATGGAAATCTAACCATCACCAGTGTTAGGTCTGCCATTTACTTCAGTATATCTTTTTTTGTTAAAATATTACTGTTTCCAATAAAGCCAAAGCTCTGAGATTTGGCCAGTAATCTGGTCCACAAGACTCTTGTGGTGCCATCAGGTGGTGACTCTTTGGCTGGAGATGCTGTTAAAATACTTCATAGCAAGGTAAGATGAAAGGGCTCACTGGGAGCCACGGGGCCATCTGCACTCAGTCAAGTGGTGAATGAGTTTTGCGAGGCAGAAGATGGAGAACCAGAGTCAGAAGGACAGCTGTGTCTTTTCTCATGTCCCTGAGAACTTCCCACCAACATCATAGGGTCCTGGGACAAATGGCCAGTGAGCAACATGGACCCTGTTGTGGTCTGCCTCTCTACAGTGAAATGTGAGGGAACTGGAGACTATATCTGTCTTGGTAAAATTAATTTTGTTAATTTTCTTGTCCTTCTAAAGCAGATGGAAGGCCAGCTGATGTTATTAAATACAGGCTCTTCAGGTCATGAATGCCCTCATCAGGTTTTTCTGTACTTTCCCTTTTCCATATCCCTGAGATGTTAGATTGTGTCTCACCAATGACCAAAGTTTTGTCTTCTCAAGGAAGTGTAATTACATAGTTTTTCTTGATGTGACATTTAGAAGACTTCTTCCATAGCCCTCATTAGGCAGTAAATGTCTGAGAATCAGAGATGTCACCCATTTCATTTGGTGAAATATAAAGGAGAAGAAAAAGAGGCCCAAGACTGCTGGTTGATACTCAAGGATCACTTGATACATGCTCAGGAGTGTTGCGTCCCAACTAG
>NW_009912328.1:0-3692 GCF_000696875.1 Nestor notabilis
GGCCGTGCTGGGAGCGCTGGGGGTGGCCGCCTTCCTCCTGCTCCTGACCCCGGCGAAGGATGCTGCCCTTCCTGGCAGGAACAAAGTAGGTGCCTCGTGGGACCTTCAGCTCCTTCCCACCTCTCACCTCTCCAGCAGCACTGCTCTCCTCCCTGCTTGCAAGTCTTCCTATAGCCAGCCCTATCAGAGCTTAACTTGATCAAGTTAGATCAGTCACCCCCTCAGTCATGGTCCTGGCTCCTTGCTAAGGATGGAAGAACAGCCCTCCTGGGAGCTGCTCCATCTGCCACCCCAGGCCATTCCTCTCCTCTTTTCAGCCATCTTGGTCACCTGGTGAGGTTTCAGCTCTCTCTCCTGTCGCTTTCTACTGGCTGTTAAACAGTCAGGGCCTGCGAGAGTTTCTATTCCCAAAGGTGTGGGAGCAGCCCTGGGATGGATTCCTGGATGCCTTCCTGCCCTGCAGATCACCCTGCTGACCTGCAGGTCTTTCCTTCCTGAGCTGCACCTCCTTTGAATGGCTAAATCAGGGGGCTTGGAGGTGGAGGGAGGTTGGGCACACAGGCATGTGCTGCTCACTCGTAGGAACTGAGAGCAGCAGCCTCAGAAGCCCCTGTGGGACCCGGTACAGCCCAAGCGCACTGTGACCATGTCCCCTCTGCCCCCAGTATGGGCTGGTGTTTGATGCTGGCTCCATGCACACGGCTCTCTACATCTACTGGTGGCCTGTGGACAAGGAGAACGGCACTGGCATCGTGTCCCAGGTGGAGGCCTGCACCGCAGCTGGTGAGTGCCAGGATGTCTCTGTCCCTCTCTCCCAGGCTTCTGCATCGCTGTCCCAGACTCTCACAGCATCGCTGGTGAGCCAAGTCTTTTGGCCTGTGCTGGGAGAAAGGAGGTGGCCTGATGGGAGAACCAAAGAAAAGTGTTGAGAGCCTGCACCACAGGGAGCCCCACAGTAACTGGTTGATGCAGAGGTGGGTGAGGATCCTGGCCCCGTTAGTGTGGTGCCTGGAGCCAAGTCCCATCTTGCAGATGGTGGTTTTGCTACAACTCACAACTTCAGATGCTGTATGGGCAGAGTTTGCTCCTCCCCCATGTAACTGCTTCCTCAGCTCTTCTTCCCACAACATCTCTTCACAGCTTCTTCAATAAGCTAGAATCCCAGACTGGTTTGTGTTGGAAGGGATCTTAAAGCTCATCCAGTTCCAACCGCTGCCACGAGCAGGGACACCTTTCACTAGAGCAGGTTGCTCCAAGCCCCTGTCTCAAACCTGGCCTTGAACACTGCCAGGGCGGGAGCATGCACAACTTCTTTGGGCAATCTGTTCCAGTGCCTCACTACCCTCACTGTAAAGGATCTAATCCAAATCTATCCTCTGTCAGTTTAAATCACCCTTGTCTTGTCCCTACATGCAGTCTCATGTACCCATGGGGCCTCCTAAAAGCTCTGCAGAAATCCCTAACCGTGACTGCAGTTCTCCTGTTTTTCTCTATGCGGTTCCTAAAGGCTTCCTGGGTCAGCAGTTTTCATTTTGGTATCTCTATGGCACCAAACACAGCAGTGTCTGGAGCTGTGACCAGGACATCTGCCAAGTTGGTCCAGAGAGCAACCTGGGCGTGGGGAAGGGCTGTATGTGTCCCTGCTGTCCCGTCCCTCCTGGGTGTCACTGATCTGGCTCCATCACACGGTGCTCTCCTGCAGGACCCGGCATCTCCAGCTATGCTGACGACCCCACTGGGGCTGGAGCCAGCCTGAAACCCTGCCTGGACAAGGCCATGGAGATCATCCCGGCAGAGCAGCAGCGGGAGACCCCCACCTACCTGGGGGCCACAGCGGGCATGCGGCTGCTGAGGTACAGCACAGCCCAGAGCCAGCACCTCCACCCTTCCCACCACGTGCTTCTGCACTGGAGCCTGGGCAGGGGCTGGTTGGGGCTGAGGGCACGGTTGGGGCTGCCCCAGAGGCCACGGGGGTGGGCAGAGAATCCACATCTGCAGCCTACGGGGTGTCCAAGAGAGACGCTCGCTGTGCCCATGGGCAAAGCCCAGAGCCCACACCAGCACCAGCAGCCCCTTAGGTGGATCATAGAATCCCAGATTGGTTTGAGTTGGAAGGGACCTTAAAAGCTCATCTGGTTCCAATCCCTGCTATGGGCAGGGACACCTTCCACGAGAGCAGGTTGCTCCAAGCCCCTGTGTCTAACCTGGCCTTGAACACTGCCAGGGATGGGGCAGCCACAGCTTCTCTGGGCACCCTGTCCCAGTACGCCCATGCAGGTCCCAGTGGGTGACTCCTGGTGCGGGGCAGTGCTCCCTCACAGGCTCATGGACCCACCTGCCAGCAGAGGATGTGGTTGGAGCTCTGGACCTTGGTGGGGCTTCAACCCTGGTGGGGCTTCAACCCAGATCACGTTCCTTCCTGGGACCACCATAGAGGACAGCAGCACAGGAGCCCTCCTCAGGCTGTACGGGACCAACTATTCCATCTACACCCACAGCTACCTCTGCTACGGGCAAAAGCAAGCCCTGAAGATGCTGATGGCTTCCTTACACCAGGTAACTGCCCCCAGCTTGTGCTCCTCTACTGCAGCCTGAACCCTGATCTTACGGAGCTTGGTGGGCAGCACCCACTGGGTGTCAGGGCTGCTGGGCTGGGTGCCTTTGTGTAAGCCCCAGTGAGGATGATGGATACAACAGGGCCACCATGGCAGGAGGCAGCCCTGGGCAGTCCCAACATCCAAGAACCTGTACTGAGACTGTACAGGACTGTACCGAGATGGAGATGGACACCGCAAAGCAGGATTCCTGGCCACAGGCACTGCCGGGATGGTGGGTGCCCTGGGACAGTGGCCCTGGATCTCCATCCCTGTCCTGATGCAGGGGCTCTGTTCCCCACCCTCATTCAGGGGGCTGGAAGGAACACCCAGCAAGATTTTTTAGCACCACAGTGATAATGAATAGGTTGGTTTTACGGGTAGAAATCAGAACATGCTGGTCTTCAGCAGTAGGGATGGGCATGGGAGAGGGAAAGGTGGTGTTGCTGCACAGGGGGACCTCCATGTCTATAACTGGGCTGTGGGGTGAGGGCTCAGTGCTGGCTTGTGCTGGTTGGAATGGGCAAAAGACCATGTCCAGAGCATGTTGCAAAGAGAAATCAGTTTTGGTTTTGCTTAAATGGCTTCTCAGCCACGGCTCTCCCCTGAGTCTGGTGACCCTACAAAGGAAGAGAGGGGCAAAATGGGTCCATGCTCGGCACAGGTTGCAAATCTCCAAGGCCTTGAGCATGCAACTGATCCCTGACCACAGTGTGGTTGTGCCATGTTTGTCCCCACAATTCTGTGCCCGCACCCCATGGATGAGCCCCCATGGATGGTGGTGCCAGCATGCTGGTGTCCTGCTGGGACATGCTGGGCATGCTGGGAACAGGCGCTGTCTGTGGGCTGCTTCTTTCCTTTCCATTCCCATCCTCAGTGCCAGGGTGATGCTAACGCTCCTGCTCCCTGCAGGCCAGCCCATCCACCGCACAGATCTCACACCCCTGCTACCCCAGGGGATACGAGGAGAACATCACCACGGCAGAGCTCTACGACAGCCCCTGTGTGCGTGCCCCGAGCACCCCCAGCGCTGCACAGCTCCTCAGGGTGATGGGGACAGGGGAGCCGGCAGCGTGCAGCACTGCCGTCCAGCAGCTC
>NW_009912328.1:3831-4054 GCF_000696875.1 Nestor notabilis
CAACCCCAGGAAAACTGCTGTAGGAGCAAAGTCTGACTAGTGCCAGCCCTGGATGTGGTCACTGCATGGAGACATGCAGGGTCCTCGCTAGGCAGACCCACACCTCTGCTGTCACAGCACCCATCTCTTTCGGTGTGGGGAGCAGTCCCAGCGGGTTGACAGGCTGAGGGTGGCCTTAGGGACGCCTGCAGAGGACTGGCGGGGGGGGAGGGGCCCGGGGGCG
>NW_009912328.1:4140-11047 GCF_000696875.1 Nestor notabilis
AGCCCCTGAGCTCAGTCAATGCCACCATTGGGCGGTTCTGCACCAGCACCTGGGAGAAGGTGAGGTCCTGCCCAGTGAATGTCAGTCCCTGCCCTTGCTGTGCCTGGGCAGCCTGGGGCTCATCCACAGCCCATTGTCTGGAGAGAGCAGGGGGGAGCACAACGGTCCCTGGGCCGGGAGGGGGATGGGGGAGCAGCCTCCCAGCTCCCCAGGCCCCAGCACGCCAGGTCTTTGCTCCCAGCTGCACCGTGGGGCTTTCCCATAGTGTGGGTGCTCCAAGCACTTCTCCCACTCTTCTGCCTCTGCAGGTGCTGCAAGAGTTCCCCACCATGAGCAGGACGCAGGTCCGTGATGCTTGTGCAGCCAGCACCTACACCCTCGCCCTGCTCCTGCAAGGCTTCAGATTCAACCACACAACGTGGCTCAACATCCACTTTGCCCGGCAGGTAGGGACATGTCTGGCAGCTCCCAGCTCCCACCCTGTGTGCCATGAAACAGCTCCTGCCCACCCCGCTGCTGCCCTTGCAGCAGGACAGGAGCAGGGGGTGACAGGGCAGCACAGCCCATTGCCCGTGCCCAGGGCTGGCTTTCTCGGCTACCTTTGCCTTGGCTATTCTATCTCTGCAGCCTGTCCCATCCCTCTTCCTTCTGTCTGCACAGGTCAGTGATGTAGACGTGGGCTGGACTCTGGGCTACGTGCTCAACCTCACCAACATGATTCCCTCAGAGATTCCCCAGAGAGTTGTAGGGCTCCAGAGAAGCAATTGGATAGCAGCCACTGTTCTACTGGCCACCATGCTCATCCTCACCTTCTGCCTGCTCACACTCATGTGCTGCCAGAAAAGCTCGTCTGGGTATGTGAGCCTCTAGCAGCACTGACTCCTGGGGCTACCCAAGCCTCTTGATCCTGCTGCTGCACTTGTGTGAGGAGCTGCAGACCAGGGAATCAGCCCCATGTCCGGGAGCTGTGAACATGTAATGTGGGTACCTCTGTCCTGGCCTGCTGAGCTGGGACTGGCACAGGCTTTAAAATCTCCTTGTAGCTGTGCTGTCTGGTTTTCCTTTCCCCTCGCTGCTGGCTGGAGATGCCCTAGGAGGGAGGGCATGGCCATGTGGGGTAGGGGCTCAGTGCTGGAGGTATGGGGACTGCAGTGATGTGGGGTGGCTGGAGGTGGTGGGTCAGGGAGAAGGGGTGACTGGCAGCAATGGGATCATCATGGGGCTGATTACAGCCTGCAGCAGATACCCCATGTGGGGCAGAAGTGACCTGCCCCATCCCAGGGCAAAGATCTGCATTGGCATGGCCAGCACCAGGCAGAGTGGCAGCAGCGCAGGGGAGGTGGGTCTCGGGCTCTGCCCATGGCTGGGAAGCCCTGTGAGGTGGGGGATGGCAGCAGCCCTCTGCTCTCCTGCACGAGGTTCCTCTCCAGTCCAGCTGCACTTCCAGTCTGTGCCTGGCAGACATCTCACCCTCCCTTTCATAGAGCCACAGAATGGTTTGGGTTGGAAAGGACCTTGAGATCATCAGTTCCAACTCCTGCCACAGGCAGGGACCAGCACACAGGTGATTTGGGAATGCAGCCAGGACATGTCAGGGCCCCCTTACATTTCTGGAGGGGTTCCACTGGCAGCCAGTGTCTGGGTAACGTGAGACATCCCAGCTCTAAGCAGGGAAAAGCCTGTCCTGGTCCCTGCTGGCTTCTTTTCAACATCTGACAGATAGCGTAGGGTCTCTGGGGGCATCTCCTGTAGCACTGAGTGATGTTGACTGGCCCCTGAGTCCCTGTTGTCATCACTAGCCCTTACCTGGGAGATGGAAATCATAAAATCACAACTGTTCAGGTCAAAGGAACAGCATTTCCCCATTTGCTGCCTATCACAGTATTTATTTGGATATCTCAGGGACACCAAATATCAGCTCCTTGATGCTGGGAGGCACAGAACCACTGAATCAGCTGGAGGCAGATAAAAACATGCAGAACCCACAGCAAAGGCAGGGGTGCAGGTGCGGGCAGGATCCAGCTCAGCCCCATGTGTAGGGTCAGGGCAGAACTAGCAGCCTGACTCCCACGGTGAGACAGAGTTTTCAGATGATGGGACATATGAATGTCCCACTACACAGATGGTGGGGCAGGGTTTACTCCAGGAAGACATTCAGGAACATTGATCCCTTTATTTCAGAGGAAAGGGAAGATGAGATAAGATGGACCCTCTGGGGAGGCATGGACCACGTTTCTGACTTTGAATGCTCAATTTTGCTTCTGTCTCCAAGACCATCAAGTAAGCCCACATGATACACCCTCAGGAGAGCCAGATGTGGTACTGCATAGCATTTCATACCCCTTACAGGGACCTGCCAGGCTGTTGGTGATCATAACCAGACCCAGCATTGCACCAAGCACCCAGTTGCAAGTGCTTGCAGTTGTACACTATTAGTCTGGCACTCGGGGAGCTCTTCCATGGCCAGGCTGGTTCTCCATGGCCCCATGTGCCAGCTGGTGGGATGGAGGCCACATCTGTAACAGGCATAGTGGGGTAAGGGGGCAGATGGGCATGGCTGAGTTTTCTGCAGTGCATAGGCAGAGCTTCCCTGGAAACCTCACATAGTGCTTATGTGCATGGTGGGGCCAGTCCCATGGGATACTATACCTCAGTTCTTGGGTGCTGTCGAGGTGCTCAGCATCACTGATCCAGCCCCAGGCTGCCAGCGCTGTAGGCAGGAGCAGGGGAGACCCTTCACTGACGGTTCTCCAGCCCTGATGCATGTCTACCAGGCTCTGAAATGTGTCTGGGCTCCTACACCCACAGGAGCAGGAGCAGGGCAGTGAGCCCCAAGGCAAGGGTGAGGATGATGAAGGTGATGGCCGCAGCCCACAGGGAAGGAACATGTCCCTTCACCTGCGCCGGAGTTTCCGCTGGAATCATGTTGGTGAGGTTGAGCAGGTACCCCAGTGTCCAGCCCACGTCGGCACTCCCCGCCTGCCCAGAGAGAGGGGACACGAGTTACCCTGCAGGAAAGCCACAGCAACGACACTGGCTGCAACCCAGAGAGTGGCTTTCTGGAGCATGGCTCTCACAGCACCCGACATGGGAAGCTGGCTCTTTTCCTTCTCTGCTCCTGCCCACAGGCTGGGTTTGCTGCCTACCTTCATCTGGAAGATGATGTTGTTCCAGCTGGTCTCATTGAACTTGTAGGCATCGAGGAGGAGGGTGAGGATGTAGTTGGCGTTGGCGCAGTATTTAGGCAGGCGCTGAGAGTTCTCTTCAGGGTAGCTAGCAGAGAGCTGGGGCGGGGACATGTTTGGAGGAGCAAAGTTATTTGCAGGCATTTTTCATGCAGCCCTCTCGAGTGCTGCATGAGGAGCAATGGCTCTGCAGTCACCAGCATCCAGAAAAATACTCTGGACCAAGCAGGTATTTGGGACCTGTCCACACAGGACAACTCTCTTGAAGAGTATTTACACTCTACATGGGAACAGAGAGACATACTGGAGCTCCTCCTGCCTCAGATTCTCCCATCTCAGCCTCTTTATGCAAGGGGCTCCTGCTCTCTGTCCCATGGTGGTCTTAGCACAACTCTTGGCCTTATCCATCCCCATTTGACTTGCCTGAAGAGTGACGCCAGCAGCTGGGTCTCCTCTCACCATCCTCCAGTGCTACAGACTCACCTCCATCCCCAGCTCCTGTGCTGGAGGGGAGCTTCTGCTGCCTTCACCTGCCCTGGCTGACTCTTTTCCTTTGTTAGATGAGCAAGGAAGATCCCCCCAGGGTGGGTGCAGGACAGTCCTGGCTCCCACACATTGCTCAGGGACAGCTCTGCTGTGTCAGGCACAGCTCAGCAACCAGGGAGCCTTGTTCTGCAGGGGTCCCCACTCCTCTTCCCCCACTCCAGGGCCCCTTTGCTTGTGAAGCTTCCACACTGCCTCCCACCGTGGGGAACATACATCTTCCCAGCTTCTCGTGCAGAAATGTTCAATGGTCTCCCTGACAGTGGCCAGCAGCTGCCCCTCGGTCAGGTTGAGGAACTTGAAGTTATAGTAGAAGGCAGAGAAGGCCTGAAAGGCAAGAGGCAGAAACACCATTGAGCTACAGTAGAGAACCCCACCAGGCAGCTGCAGTTTGTCCCACCCTTGTACAGTCCCAGGGCATCACTGTGTCCCCAGCATGGACGATGGGCTGGGGTGTAGGTGCCTGCTGGCTACAGCAGCACATCCAGCACCTTACCTGAAGGCTAAGATGGGCTTTATTACTGAAACCCTGGAATCTGGCTAATCAGCCGTTTCATTAACATGGTCCCATTTGGATACCTGTCTGGAAAACCAGGCAGCAGCAATCCCCGGTGTGCCTTGGGGCAGGGGTAACTTGGGAGCTTCTTGTCCCCATTTTGCTGCAGGGAGGTGACAATGCCATGAGTCACACAGGGACACCACAGCACATGCTCTGCCGTGCAGGTGGGAGGAAAGGAGCTGAGAGGACAGGATTTGCCTTACAATGAACTGCCCTCTGACCGGCGGCTGGTAGATGCCATCGAAGGTGCAGTCCTGGCTCTGGCCACACGCGGAGAAATTGAAAAGCTTCTTGATGGCAGCCAGGCACCTGCTGGCATTGCCCCTACCCTCCAGGGTGACGGTCCTGTCGCTGAAGCCCAGGCGCGGGTCGCTCTGGTTCGTGCAGGGGCTGGTGCGGAAGGAAGATAGCGACACGGTTTCATTGTAGTCTTTTGGATAGCAGGGGTGATGGACACGCGTGCTGGGGGCCGACTCCTGGGAACAGCAAAACCGCAGGCTGCAGCCTCCTCTGGCGGGCAGCTCGGGCACGAGTCACCCAGTGCTCCTACCAAGTATTGTTCTCATTGGGAAAAACATTTCCCCTGCTTTTGAATCAGACTCATAGAATCCCAGCCTAGTTTGTGTTGGAAGGGACCTTAAAGCTCATCTGGTTCCACCCGCTGCCACGGGCAGGGACACCTTCCACCAGAGCAGGTTGCTCCAAGCCCCTGTGTCCAACCTGGCCTTGAACACTGCCAGGGATGGGGCAGCCACAGCTTCTCTGGGCACCCTGGGCCAGTGCCTCAGCACCCTCCCAGGGAAGAGCTTCTGCCTAAGAGCTCATCTCAATCTCCCCTCTGGAAGGTTACAGCCATTCCCCTTGTCCTGTCCCTACAGGCCCTTGTCCAAAGCTCCTCTCCAGGTTTCCTGGAGCCCCTTTAGGCACTGGAGCTGCTCTAAGGTCTCCCCTTCAGGAGCCTTCTTTTCTCCAAGATGACCCAGCCCAGCTCTCTCAGCCTGTCTTCATAGAACATAGATTGGAAACTCATATGTTCCACCTTGTGCCCATTGCCTCTTGCCCTTTCAGTTTTCCCCTCTGAGAAGAGCCTGGTCCTGCCTTTTCTACACCCTATATGAGGCAGCTGTGTACAGCCAGAAGTTCTCTCCTGAGCTGCCCCTTCTGATGCTTCCCATGCTCCCCTCCACATCTGCTTACCTGTGCTCTCAGAAGGCTGTACCTGTTCTCAGTCCCTGCTCATGCCTCTCTGGAAGAGCTTTGACTGTTCTTATTTTATGCATTAACAAGCCTGTTGCTGGTATCATGAGACTGGAGTCCAATTCCCCCCCAGTCCCCCTCTCACCGCAATCAATTCCTTTGCCAGTCGCTTCAGCATCTCATTCTGGCCATAGCAGAGGTAGCTGTGTGTGTAGATGTTGTAGTCATACCCATACAGTGTGAACTTGGAGCCTTCCTTCCAGTTCACCACTGAACCTTCGGGCACAAAGCTGATTTGGGTGGATGCTCCTCCAAGATCCAGTGCTCCAAAAATGCTGGCTGCCTCTGGACGAATCCATGTGTGTGCTTTGGGCGAATACTGCCAAGTAAGACCAGGAGAGGAAGAGGAGTAGTACACAGCTGGTCCTACTTGCCCAGAGCAAAATTCTCATCCCACTGAAGTCAATAGGGTTTTGTGACTGAATTCAATGGTTATTCAACTCAATTCTTTCCATATGCGAGGCCTCCTCTGCCCAACCTGCCCGGCCATTTATCAGAGCCAAGAAAAGCAGAGGTTGAACTGTCTGATGGTCAAGATGTGCCACCAAGCTATGGGCTCATGTGGCGCTGAGGCACTGTCCCCAGATCAAAGTGCTGGTGGGGACCTGGCATGGAGGAGCTGCCCCTCCTGAAAGGGCAAGGACAGAAGTCCTCCAGCAGTGCCGGCGCCACCCCCAGTTGCAGCAGTGCTGCGACAGAGCGTGGGGCAACAGAGGTTTGGTTCAAGTCTCCCAGTGCCGCAGGGAGAGGGTCCTTCCCAGGGCAGTGAGACAGAGCCCAGCAGGAGCCAACAGTCTCAACCAGGCTGCACGGCTGACCTTGCTGTCCCAGGAGACCCTGTGTCCACATGGTGTGGAGATGTGTCCTTAGCTTTTAGCAGAGACACCCGCATTCCCAGTTTCTCCCTCCGCAGGATAACTGGCTGCTTCCCCATGATCATTCCCAGCAGCCACTGACCTTTCCCTGTATGCTAAGCAAGCTTAAGACAAATCAGAAAAAACAAAAATCAGCAAAGATGTTTGACCCTTCTCCCACCTTAGTGAAGGAACCCAGCAGGTAGTTGATGGTGATCCAGCCATAAGCCCCCTCCTCCTCTCCTGTAAGGATTTGAGCCCCTTTGAAAGCCACTGGGTACTCTTGCATAGTTTTAGCAACTTCAGCCAGGACTTGCTCTGCTGCTGCACTGTTCTGTTCCCTAGGAAGGACCCAAAGGTCAGGACACACACCCAGCTGCACCCTGCTACATTAACTTGTCAAAGCTGCTTCTATGTCCCAGCTGTCTACACGTGGCATCACTAACCCAGGAGCAACACCAATCTCTTCCCTCCAGTGCAGCTTGATCTGGTTTGTGAGGCCACCTTTC
>NW_009912328.1:11080-11465 GCF_000696875.1 Nestor notabilis
CCAAACCACACCGTTGAACCCCCCCCCCCCCCCCCCAAATGCACCAAAGGGCTGGTTGCTGAGCTGGGTCTTTCAGAAGGTGCCAGCCTGGTTTCAGACCTCCGAGTGGGGAAGACTGTGTTGGGGCTGCCGGCATGTGCTCGCTCTCTGAAGCGAGGAACCTTCAGGCTATGATCCAGCTCCTTCCCAGGGAAGGGCTCTAATTGCCAGGGCACAGAAATGTTACATATCTGTAACCATAAAACCAAGGACCATGAAATGAAGGTTGACATTTGAAGAGAGCTAACACTCTCCCAGAGGCTGCTGAAAGGTGCAGGCAGTTCCTGCAGTACCTCATTGCCTCCTACCCTCTGCCCCCCTCCCCCCCCCACATCGTTCCCCCGGG
>NW_009912328.1:12433-22645 GCF_000696875.1 Nestor notabilis
GTTCATCACTCTGGTTTTCAGCAGTAACAACCTTCAGGGCTTTATCCAGACACTCCCTTATGGAATCACCAGCTTTCAGGGGATCACTGGCATAGCTTGATATACCTTGTCCTGGAAGAGACTCAGGCTGGGACAGGCTGATGGGAATGGCTGTGAACAGGGATGTGGGAGCAAGAGGGAACAGGGCAGTAAGGTCTGTCACCTCTCAGCAACAAAGGGTACTTCTTTAGGGTCTCCTGGTCCCCCAGGACATGACTGACTCATTTCCCTCCTATGGCTTCCGCACCTCTCCCATGCTTTCAGCAGTGTCCCCAGCTCTAGAGGTGGCACCTTCCCCAGCCAGAACAGCAGCTCAGGCAGTCCAAGGTATGGGCATAAAACACAGAACACCATCAAGGTCCATCAGTCCCAACAAGTGTGTGGCACTACATGGTCCTGAGGGTCCTCAAACTACATGAAGCCAGTGGGGAGTCAGAGACCACCCTGCCTGCAGCCAGGGCTCCTCCCTGTGCCAGCCTGACAGACAGAGCTGCCCAGCATGGGCAGGCCAGCAAGAGGAAGGTCCAGGTCATCCCACCCACCACACCAAGGCGCAGGGCAGTGCCGAGCCCATAGTAGGGGAGTACTGACCGTGGACATCACAGGACAAGGTCTGGCTGATCACACCGGTGTCATTCTCCTTGTCCGAATCCCACTCATAGACAAACAGAGAGGTGTGGGATGAGCCTGCATCAAACACTATCCCATACTGGAAGGGAAAACCAAGACATCACACCAACGGGAGGAGCAGCAGCCTGTCCCCAGCTCCACCATGACCCTGCCAGGGTCGTGGGGCCAGAAGATGCCCCAAACCCATCTCTCTAAGGCTCAGCTATCTGCAGCATGGCAGAGCCAAGCTGTGACAGAGCCTGGCCTCAGAACAGGCATTTCTCACAGCAATGAAGGGACTTTTTCATTCCCGCTCCTGAGGCCTGTGCAGCACCATGAGCTCACACTGACATTTCTGAGTTGTTTCCTCATGCCTTTTTTATTTTCTTTCTTGGTTACAAACCCTTTGTGTCTGTACTGGCCCCACCTCGGAGCCAGCAACTCTCCCATCCCCAGTGCTCTCTGCTACTCATACAGCTGCACCCAGCCTGGGCAGGGACAGGCAACACGACACCAGCTCCAGGCCAGGAGCACCCAACTGCACACCTCTCCCCCATGAACCCCTCCACATCACCCTAAAACCAAGCCCCTTCCAGCAACCAGGGTATGATACCAAGCTGCATGGGATGCTTTTGCTGTGGGTTAGGGCAGGCTGGTGGGAGCTGGCAGGTACAAGGGCCATCAGGAGGTGTTGTGCCATGCGAGGGCAGACGGAGCAGGGCAGAGTTTTGCCTTGCACATCTGCCCCAAGGTAATGCCCTCAAAACATGTCCAGTGCATAGCATGCTGGCCGGTTCCAGAGCAGGCTTCCCACTCTGACTTGGAGGTGCCCAGGCTGTATTTACTCTGTTTGTATCTTGAAATGGGAAGAAAACACCCACCTGGCTACTACAAACCCCCCTTCAACTCCAAACCAAAGATAAGGTAGACAAGGTGGTGTCTCTGAGCACCTGCCCAAGGGGACTGGTCTCTGCAATGATGCTCGGGGACCTTCAAAAGAAGGGCTCACCTTGACAGTGGGTGGCAGGGTGACATCTTCAATGTTCACCAGGCTGAGAACAAGGGCAATGATGGAGAGTGCGACCAGTGCCCCAATGATGGCACTGATCAAGTGCTTCTTATTAGCGAACATTGTGGTGAGGGCTCCTGCAAACCCAAACACAGGAGAAAGGTGGTTGGACACGGCCAGCTGGGAACACCACCAGCCAGAGGGAGCTGCAAGGAGACCGAGGCTGAGCCTATCTCAAGCTGTGCAACTCGGAAATCCTGGTTGATGATCATACCTTCCCCTGGGAAAAGCAAAACTAGGATAAACTAGAGGGAATGGAGGAGAGGGGGGTGGTTGCCTGGCACAGCTGTGATAGGATCCCACAGCGCCCCAGGTCCTGTACCCACTCCTGCTCAGCTCACCACCACCGGGAAGGATGAGTTCCAGGAGGAGGGAAGGAAGCACTGCCCCAGACAGAGGGGAGCACAGGAAACAGCAAACTCCTCAGTGTGAGGTGTTGTAGAAAGGGAGGTAATTTTATTTTACAAGGTGTACTATGGTCAGCTCACCTGCAGCACTGTCAGACCCCTGCTCCAGGAGCACCCAGCCAGGTTGGATCCCTCAGAGTTGGCTTTGAGTCTTTGCTGTAGCTCTGGGCTCCTCCACTACCAACAGCAAACCTACCCTGGGCTTGTCTTTATATCCTTTGGAAGTGGATACTGCTGGAAAATCTCTTCCCCATTATTTTATCCCAGACCTCATCAGCCTTAGTCAAAACTCCTGAATAGGAGTTCTCTTGTTTGTCTCACAGGTGTATTTACAGCTCAGTTTGGCATCTTCCTGACACCTTATCTTCAACCAATTAGTTCCTCCTCCTCATTTGAATGAAATCACACATAGAAGCCCTGCAGCAATTAGTACACACCTCTCCTGTTAACCCTTGTCTCCCTACTTCCCTGTGCCTTTCCACACACATTTCTGTTTTCTCTTGCTCTCCAGTCTTAATATTTCCATTTCGGTCTCTACAAGGTCTACAGGAGGTGATATTTCCAGTATCCAGTGCCCTGAAAGCACACACAGAGTAGTGGGTGCCTTGATAGTAAGTTTTATTACAAAGGAATTAGAAGGAAATAAGAAGGAAAATCACATCAGAGAAGGAGGATGCCCCTGCCAGGGCTATCAGCAACACTAGCTGAGCTTTGCCAGGGGAGGCCAGGACACTGTCATGGCCCAGCTGGGACTGTGCTCACCCCTTCCCCCTGTGACATGGGTCCAGGCTGCTTCTGGGCTGGGGGTCTCTGCAGACATGGGGACACTGAGGAGAGCCGAGGGATGGGGAGGACTCAGGTCCCCGCAGCCCCCAGCTCTGCCTGCAGCCTCACACTGTTCCGGGCATGCACTGGAGGCTCATGGTGCAGGCTGGGGATCACAGTCCAGCCAGAGCCCCGGCACCTTGCCTGGGCTGGGAAGCACTGGTGGACACAGGGAAGCTGCTGATTGAGCTCCATGCCAGGGCTATCACAAGGGCGATCTCGATGGAAGGATTGTTCCCAGCTGCCTTATCTCAGCTGAGTCAAGTGCAGCTGTGCCAGAGGGAAATGTGTGTGACCTTCCCGGAGCACCTTTCCCTGTGGCCAGTGGGATGATGATTTCCGAGGCCCTTCTGTGTGCACATAAATCACCACGCTGTGAATTCGGGGGGCAGCAGTCCCTGGGTGCTGTCTCAGGTCCCATCTATTTGCAGCTTGCACCAAGCTGTGTGCTTGTGCCATACCCTGCTGCTGGGGTGGGTGCCTGGAGCCCAGAGATGCCACTGCTCCTGCATTCCCACCTCCACACAACCTTTGGACTCACGTGGCTTCATGGGAAGGGGGTGAATGAGTGTCTGCTGCCTTCCCAGGTCGGTCAATCCCCCTCTGGCTGCACAGGGGCTGGTCCAGAGATGTACTGAGCCAGGAGTTCTCATCCCCATGCAGGACAGAGGCACTCACCGGCCCCGGTCCCCCCGGGGCAGTTGGCACTGTGTGGTGACTGTGTGCACACAGATCCGATCAAACCCTCCAGCTCCTGCCTCCAAACCCAGGCTGAGCAACTCTGGTTTACTTGTCCTGATCCTTCTGTAGTAAAGAAATAGTTCCAGAGGTTACATGATAACATCTTAACTGCCTCTGGGCAGAAGGACAGGCAATGATTTCCCAGCTGGGAGGGAGCTATGACTCCATCTGCAAAAGCACCCAGGCAGCGGGACTGCCTGACCTACTGCTTCTGTTCCTGTTCATAGGGGTTTGGGTCTCTTTGCCAGGCTCAGCCCTTTGGCAACCCCGCTTGCCACCAGCATGGGACAAGTCCTGCCAGGAACAGCCCTGGTCCATGTGAGCACAAGGGCAGGGAAGGACAGACCTGGCTGGGACTCAGCTGACACCATGCCATGGTGCATGGCAGGCTCTCCTGGGCTGCCAAAAGAAGGGATGGATGGAATGGTCAGAATCCAGCCTGGGGCTTGTCCCAGGAGGGGCCAGGGTGCAGCTGAGGCCAGGCGCCCAAAGCAAGCTTTGCAATGCTTCCAGGTCCACCACCACAGCTCCTGAGAGCAATGGACCCCTCACAAGTGTGGTGAGTGGGACAACACCCTCAGGCAGGTGGGGACATGTGCCATCAAGGGACACATTGCCCCATGGTCCCACCCACAGTCTGTGGCCCTTCCTCAGGGATCCAGTCCCTTGAGGAGCTGTGTTTACTCCAAGGGGGCCTTGGAGCAGCCCCAGTGCTCTGGAGCTAGCGGGGGCCCTCAGCCACGCATCTTCATAGAATAATGGAATGATGGGATGGTTTGGGTTGGAAGGGACCTTAAAACTCATCCAGTTCCAACCCCCTGCCACATGCAGGGACACCTTCCACTAGAGCACGTTGCCCCAAGCCCCTGTGTCCAACCTGGCCTTGAGCGCTCCTCAAAAGGATGGCAGGACCAGACTCGGCCCTGCTGCTGAGATGGGCAAAGCCCCTGAGAGCTGGAGATGGGGGGCAAGCTGGGGAAGGTGCTTGTTGACGTCGATGAGCAGAACATGGGCATCCACACCTGGGGTGTTTGCTTGCTGTGAAGGCAGTGCCTGGGTGCACCAGTTCGTGTTCGCATGGGCAGATGTGCCTGTTCCCTGCACAGCAGCCATTGACCTCACAGCCACGAGTGTGGCTGGGAGACATGCCCCATGGTGGAGCCCTTCAGCCACCTCCTGGGGTCCTGAGCACCCAGCTTCCTTTGGAGAGGCAAAAGCAGTAGAACCAGTTTCACCAGCACTGTCCTTGAGCAAACAGCCTGTCTGAATGCCAAAGGCCTGGCAGGGCTCGGGCAGAGCTGCGGGATGGGCTGGCCCACAGGAGCACACACTCTCCAATGGCTCTCCCAGGTCCTCAGTGCTGATGTGCCCCAGCCCTGTTTGCCTTCAAGGGACATGGTCTGGTGAGAGCCAAATGTGTTATTTGCTCATAACTGAAAAGGGACCTACACAACAGAGTGGTTTGGGTTGAAGGGACCTGAAAGCTCATCCAATTCCAACCCCCTGCCATGGGCAGGGACACCTTCCACTAGAGGAGGTTGCTCCAAGCCCCTGTGTCCAACCTGGCCTTGAACACTGCCAGGGATGGGTCAGCCACAGCTTCTCTGGGAACCCTGTGCCAGCGCCTCATTCTTCTGACTGCAGGTAGACAAATCCCCTATGGAGAAGTGGTAGAGTACACACACACCCCTGTTTGATCTGCTTTTGTCTGTGACCCTTGAAATGCCTCTTTGAGACCAGGAAGCAAGTTGCCAGGCTGGCGTGGAGGCTCTGCAGGGTTCAAGGCCAGCCATTACTGCCAGTCACTGAGATGCTGGTGTTTGTGAAATGAGATCACCTCCATTGCTAACATCTTCCCTGTGCCTCCTGAAAGGGGAACACCCTGACTCAGAGCCAGAAGAGTCTCTCATTTCCTCACCATTCAATTTCTGCACCAGGAGGTCACTCCAGCTCTGGCTGTGTGAGGTGCAGGCAGTGCTCTGTGCAGGTCCCATGTCTCTGGGTGAGCTCCATCGCTCACTCCTGCCCCCTGTTCCAGTTCCAGACCCACCCTGGCTTTTCCTGTGACTGGTCCCAGCAAGGACCAGCTCCATCCTTCTCTTCCAGCCCGATTCCAGCAAGACTGGTGGAGTTGGGGGCATTTAAAGCTGCCTTCGGGATGCCCACGCCTGCCGTCCCAGCTAGCAAATAGCACACCAGCCCCTTCCTCCTCCTTCCTGTCTTTCCCAGTGTGCACCATTATTAAACATGCCCCAATTGCCCCTGACTGGCACTGTCTTTGTGCCGCATCTCAGCTGTGGGTGCTCTGGGTCAGGGACATGTGCCTGGAGCCAGCCCCTGTGCTGGCCATGGACACCCCAGTCTGTTCCCCTTCCCTGTGCACACCTATCACAGAGCAGGTGCTGGTGGTGGTTCCATCTCCCACAGCACCCAATGGGGCTCAGCACAATGCTGCATCCTTGTGAGATCCCAAGATTAATGATATCAATGGAACTATCAGTAGCTGACTGAGCCCTGCAGGGCAGGGAACTGGGGAATGGGCACGAGGTCCCTGCTGGAATGTGCTGCCCAGAGCTGGGGTGATGGGCTCCATGTGGTTGTGCTGGGATGGAGGGATGTGGTGGAGGGATGCTGCAGGAGGTGGAGGCTGTTGGATGCTGTGACACTCATGTATCTCCTAAAGTCTCCTTAAAGCTTCTGAGAAGCTGTTCTGGGGAATTCACATTTGCTGCAGCCTCCCTTCCTTCAGCCTTTCCTCCTTGTGCCCCACCACTCTGGCTGCTCCCCTCTGGAGCCAGTGCCAGTTGCTCCACACATCTCATCACATCTTTCCAAGGGTGGTGATTCAAACTGAACCCGTGCTTTCAACTGTTGATGAAGTCCTGGGAGCACCAACCCTGAGACTGGGGGCTGCAGCAGCTCAGTGCACTCATGCGCTCATGGGGTAACATTTGCTTTTGCACACATTGGCCATTAGCCAGGAACACCCCAAAGCCACCTCTGGGTCCTACATACCCAGCAGCTTGCCCAGCCACTCTGAACATGACCCTGCCCTAAGCACACCCTGAGCTTGCCCCCTCACCTCCAGAGTGGCTGTCACCCGCAGGAGAAGGGTGTCACATTGGGCACTGTGGTTTCTTCACTAATCTAGACAAAACACTACTCATCTTTTCATTTTCTAGGTGCTCTCCAATAACTTTCTGACTGCTTGTGCCAGTGTTCCTGGCACGTAGAAGCTGAGGTAAGATGGCTGCAGTTTGCCATTGCCTACATGCAGGGGGCACGAGCACCACACCAGCAGTGCACGTGGCCAAGGCAGTCAGGGTGAAAGCTGGAGTCACTGTTTTGGTTGTGAATGCTTTTAGCGTGTGAAAGTTACCAAAGACACAAAACAAAGGAAGGTGTGGGCAGCCTTGGCTCCTGGCACAGCTGAAGACCTGCCTGCCCCCAGCAGCTTCCTGATGGTCACTGTGTCTCTGCTCCACCCCAAGGATGCTGTAAAAGCCAACACAACTAATGCAAGACAAATTCCGGGGTCACTGAAGTCAGCCACCATCCCAGATGTCATGTAATTCCCAATCCTGACACCTATGTGTTGTCTCTCTGCCTTCCACAAATGATAAACCACAATGATCCTTTCTGACCTTGGTGCCTTGGTCTTGACTCTACAGCCCTCTAGAAGACATTCCACCACCCTGGTTTCCTTCTGTGCTGCTCCCCAACGTGTCTGCAGGGCAGCCTCTGGGCTGGGAGCAAGCCAGGGCTCTCCCCAACACGCTTTTAGCAGCAGAGCTGCAGTTGAGTGTGGGAAAGGCCCAGCTGGCAGCAATGAAAATAAACCCAGAGGTGAGATGTTTATCTTTGCCAGAGCATATTCCAGTGCGTAACAGAGTCTTGACTTGAGGAGCCTCCCTCCCCATGCCAGGGAACAGTGAATGGGGAGACCATGGCTCACACCGGGCAGAGGACAGGGTCAGGGTTGATCCCCTCAAGCTGTGTCCACAGGATTTCCCCCAGGGCGATGCTTCCAGAAAGAGTTTTGTATGGCCACATCTCCCCAGCCACAGGCTGGTGTGCCAGAGCTGCACCCTGCAGGGGTGTGAGAACACAGGATGTTTTGTTGCAGGACCTGGTGACCCTGGGCACAGCATGTGACTCCTTTGCACGAGGAGGAAGTCCCAGGATAGGATATGGCTGGTGCTGACTGCCAAGCAAAACCCACCACCCCGGCCATGCAGACAGTACCCCAGGGCAGCACCCTAAGTGCCACAGTTCAGCAATGTGTCCCCAAACCCCCTGGGAGCTCACCTGACCTCGGAGGAGCAGAGCTGGGACCTGCCGGCTGCTGGCTCTTCCCCAGGGCAGCTCCAGAATGCTGGAAAAGCCACTTGCAAGCAGGTGGATGTGGCCCCATCCCCTTGTCACACCCCACACCTGGTGACAGGCTGCTCACGAGGTTGGGGCTGCTGGTCCCAGGCCCCGTTCCCTGCCAAGCAATGCTGAAGCATGTGCTCATCTGTTTGATCTGGGGTTTCCTGGGTTTGCCCCTCTCTGGTGGTTTGGGAGCTGTGGGAGAGTCCAAAGGCACGGAGCAGTCCCCAGGGCAACTCCATGAGTGTGCCCTCCTGACTCAGAGGCTTTGCTGCTCTTCCTGCTCCTCTCCATCTTCACCAACCACCCTCTGGGCACAGAAGGGTTGTGCGCACAACCACGGCACAGGGACACCAAGAGCGGGGATAGACTCACACTGGAGTGAGGTGGAAGTGGGCAAGGAGTAGAAGCTGTGCTCCTCCCAGATGATGTGTCCTTGGCTTGCTCTAGCTTGGCCCATGTCAGCAGATGGCTGGTTCCAAGCAGGCAGACCAGAGGAACATCTAGAACATTACAGCTGCACCTTGGTGACACCAAGCCTTGGAAAACCACATGACAAGCTGAAGCAGGAGCAGAGGAGCTCCTGTGAGGCAGGTCCCAGTGCTCAAGGCCTGGCACCACCTCAAGGTGTGCAAGGATGGAGGAAAATGGGTGTTCCCAGCCTGTACTTACAGCACAGGACCCCTGTGCCAGCCCAGGATGGGCCATTGAGAGTCACTGGGGACATGGAGCCAGGGCTGGAGCCAGGTGCCACCTGAACAGAGGCTGGTGGGGAGCAGGTCACAGTGCACATCTTAAAAGGGGCCTGTAAGAAAGATGGGGGGAGACCTTTCAGCAGGGCCTGTTGTGACAGGACGAGGGGTGATGGGTTTAAATCAAAAGAGGGAGATTCAGGCTAGACAGGAGAAAGAAATTCTTTACAATGTGGGTGGTGAAACACTGGCACAGGTTGCCCAGAGAGGTGGTGGATGCACCATCCCTGGAGACACTCAAGGCCAGGCTGGATGTGGTTCTGAGCAGACTGATCTAGTTGAAGATGTCCCTGCTCATTGCAGGCGTTTGGACTAGAGGAGCTCTGAAGGTCCCTTCCAACCCAAACTGTTCTGGTGATTCTATCATCAGGGGCTAAGCCCAAACAGGTGTCAACTCATGGATGCTGCTGGAGCAGGTGGCTGGTTATCCCACTGCTGTCCTGTGACAGCCAGGACGAGCCAGCAGCAGTGCAAAGGGACAATCATTGTCACCAGCAGGAAACTTCCTCCCAGTTCCTATTCACTTTCTAGAGAGGAAAGGAGCAGCCACTTGTTCATTGTCCTCAGAGCATCTCATAGGGAGATCAGACCCACAGACATGCTCCTGGTACTCCTCAGGCCTCTTTTAAGCAACTCTGAGCTGGAGAGCTGGTTATAGAACAGCTCTGCAGCTCCAGATCCTCTCTGCATGAAGCAGCAAAGGAGAAAGGGTGATACCAGGAGGAGCTGGGTGGATGGCACAGGGACAAGGATGGGCCAGGGAGAAGCAGAGGCTGGGAGGGAAGTCCTGGCTCCCACGAGATGTTTTGTCAGAGGCAACATCATCAACAGAGTCTGAAGGTCTCTAAAACTCCGCGTCAGAAGGTGACCAATCCCTGGGCCTGACTCCAGGGCAACATTTGACATCTCACACCCTCGTGGTAGGAGCTGAGCCCAAGTGACGCTGAGGTGTGACGTGCTATTGGTATTGAACACACTGATCCATGCTTCCCTGAGGAATACTGACTTATTGACACTTCCTGGGGGTCTGGGGACAGTGTTTCACACAACACTGGGGTTCAGTGTGACCCCCCGCTTCACAACCAGCATCAGCCATGCACACTGCTGTCCCCATGCCTTGCCCCCAACACCCCATCTCAGTATTCAGGGAATGGACCTGAAATACAAAGAAACGCCCCCAACTTATTTGTTTGAAAATACACACATCAGTTCTCTCTGGCTCAGAGCATGGCCACATAAAGTGCTGCAGAGCACTGGAGACATAAAAGGGCTCAGGGAAGTGAGAGGAAAGACGGAAACAAATTAGCTGTGCTGCTGAATCACAAAACGCCAGCCTGGTTTGTGTTGGAAGGGACCTTAAAGCTCATCCAGTCCCAACCCCCTGCCATGGGCAGGGACA
>NW_009912328.1:23076-23672 GCF_000696875.1 Nestor notabilis
GCAGCGCGTTGGCCTCCTCTGGCCTCGTTCCAGCAGCTCCATGTCCCTCTTGTGCTGTTACCCCAGAGCTGGATCAGGACTGCAGGGGGATCTCCCCAGAGCACAGCAGAGGGGCAGATTCCCCTCCCTCAATCTGGTGCTCATGCTCTAGGGGTGCAGCCCAGCACACAGCGGGGCTCAAGCGCACGCTGAAGCTGGGTCATGGAGAGCTGCTTGTCAACCAAAAGCTGAAGTTAGCGTATCATTACAAGTGTGGCCTCAGGCAGTGCAGGTGAGGCAGTGGCAGTGGTGCGGGGTGTCCAAGGATATCCAGAGCAACCAACCAACCCCCAAGTAATCCCCATTCTCCAGGCAACAATTTTAAGTACAAACTATTTCAAGGGAAAAAGAATTCTATAAATAAAACTAATCCTTCCATGCCTTTTTATTCTAAAATAAAACGACTGGCATATCAAATGGTGCAGGGCAGGATGAACAGCAACACCAGGAGCTGAGTGAACTGAAATGACGATGCAGCACAGAAGGATCTCTGGAAGAAACACGACACTGTATGACACGGCAGCGAGCTCAGTGACAGCACACAGTGCCAGCCCTGT
>NW_009912329.1:0-17055 GCF_000696875.1 Nestor notabilis
GGTGCGAGCCGGTGAGGTGGGTGTGCGGGAAGGGTTGGGGGGTGCTGGGGAAGGGAGAGAGATCTCCTCGTGAGAGGGTGCGATGGGGTGATGCGGTTTTGAGGACTGGGGGAGCCACGCCAAAGTCCTCGCGGCCTCGGCAGTGGGGACCTCCGCGCTGGTGGCAGCGCCCTATCCCTCAGTGCACCTCTGTCCCTGAACAGCTGCTTTTGTGGCCACCCTTGAGGAGCTGGGTGTGCTGTCAAATGATTTACTGATATTTGAGTGCTCCGAATGCTCCAAAATGCTGGGCGTGGGAGCCGGCTCTGGCTCAATTCTCTCCGGGTTTGAGAAGCAGCAGGCTGAGGTTGGAGGAATTTGTAACAGCAGTTGTTTTGTCGTAGGCGAAGTCCTCACTGTCACCAAGGCGGCAGACAGCATCTGCTGTCTGGCCGCAAACTGCGGGCCCCGTCACCTCTGGTGCATCCGGGTAAGGATGGGGTTGAGGCTATGAGCCAGGGAAGCCCAAACCTGCAGCTTGGGAGTGTCAGCCACCAGAGCAGGGTGCACCCGAGATTTGCTGTGCAAGTAGGTGTCAGTTTGGGTGGGTGTGTTTATCCTGTCCGTCTTTCCCATATGGTCACCAAAACAGGGATGATGGCAGAGGCTCACTGCATGGTCCCTGCAGCGCGATGAGCGCACGGCGTTATCGCCGTGATTCAGCATGGACCAGGTTTATTGGAGCCAGCACGGGGCTGAGCTTCCCGGGAATTACTGTAGCACTGACTTCCTGGTGTGTGAGGTGTCACAGTTAAATTGCCAGCTTGCTTTGTTTACTTCTGAAATTGTCAGCTTTGTGCCCCTACCTTGGGCTTTATGGCACCCAGGCTCCCCCAGTTACTGCAGTGCAACTCCAGCCCGATTCGCAAAACCAAACCAGATGGGCACATTGTTTTTCCTTATGGAGGGGAAGGCTGCTGATTGAAAGGCCCTATTACAATGCAAATACTGGGGTGGTGTGAATATTCAAAATGCTGCTGTCTTTTGAAGCTCTTTACATAAATTTATAGCGCTTTATATGGCATTGCTGCTTTGCTAATCTGGAATGGAGCTTGGTTAACAGAATCTCCTTTCTCTGCCAACTTTGGAGGGTTCGGCTGTGTTTTGGGGAGCATGGTGAGAGGTGGCATTGAGGTGTAAAGCAGCCAATGCCAAAAGATTATGGCTATGCTCAATGGGGAGGACGAACCGCCAGCTGTAAAGCTTGACTTTGGTGGTGACCCTTGATGAGTCGGGTGTGCTGTCAAGTGATTTACTGATATTTGGGTGCTTCATTGTCCTTTGGGGTTTTGTTTTTCCCCTTCTCTTTGGTTTCTTGGTGTGACCCTTTGTGGACGGGTGTTGCAGGGTGGGCTGAGCTCAGAAATCATCCTGACACAGGCAGTGGTGTGGGGGGTTTGGGGGTGTACACGGTGAATTGCTGCAGCTGCGATGGATGAGATGGTTCATTAGGGGAAGGAGATAATGAGTTAGATGAGACATCAGCTCTGGGTTTCCATCAAGGGCTTAAGGGTCTGTTTTTGGTGGCGGATGGGCATCTTGTCATAAATCCTGACATTAAAAACTGGGGTCCTAGTGTATTTTTGCCAGTTGTGTTCACATCATCCTAGTTGGCACAAGTGCAGGGAGAAAGGCAAGTTGTTTTTAACCTGCTCACGCCTGGCCTTGCTCTTCAGGATGGGGTGGATGTTACCAGATGGTTACATCTTGGGGAGTGGGTGCTCGTGTTTTGGAGGTGGCCACATGATGCTGCTCCACCAGCACTTACCCACTTATAATTGCCATCCCCTCATTTGAGTTGAGGCAATCAAGTAAGTAGGAGCAAAACAGCATTTTGCATGCTGTCCCTTGAAGGAGATTACTTGCTCCAGGCCACTGCCTTCTACAGAGTGCTGGCTGGGATGGAGGCAGGGTAGCCCGTAGCCCTGGAGAGGGGCAGTTGGTGATGCAGCCCATGGGGGCATTTGGGCAGAGCATCCCCAAAATCTCCAGCTTGTGCCATTGAGCAGCTTGCATGAATGCTGTTTGCATTAATACTGTTTTGCACCGGAAAAAATGTGCTAATTGTAGTGCTTTTACTTGATGGTGCCATAGACTGACCAGGTAATCTGTGTCTTCATTGGTCGGAAGCTAAAGCTCTGAGGCTGGTATTGATTCCAGGCACTTAATATGCCAAGTGGTAATTACTGCTTATGCCTATACTGAGTTAAATTTAGCTGCAAATTCAGTCATATCAGGCCCCCACATTGTGTGCTGTGAAGGTTATCTGGCTCTCAGGAGGGGGTGGATTTAAAGGAAGGAAGGAAAGAAATGCCGGTGAAAACTTCGTCTTCTCATCATCCCCGAGTGCTTTGCTTCTAGGGACTTGTTATAGGGAGAACAGGAATAAACAATAATGTGGTTGTGACTCCAAGTAGTTGTCTTAAACCTGCACCTTTCTGTGCTGTCTGCTCAAGCCAGTCATTTGGGGAGAGTTAACATGACACAGAGAGGCAGCTATAAATCTGAACAAAGTGATGCCCTATGTGGAGATGGGGAGCCCCCACTCAGCTGCTGCCCACCCCTATTATCCTGCTGGGGGCTGCCCTCCTGCATCTCAGCTGCTGGCCCATCTGGAGTGGAGATGAAAGGCTGGGGTTTAATTCGGGCTTTGTGTGCCTCTTGTGCTCCTCCCCTCCCTTTTTAGCCCTTTCTCTGCTGCCAGTCTCCCTTCCCCTACCCTGCAGGGCAGCTCCTGTGTGCGGGTGCAGAGGGTGGCTGTGCGCGCCGGGGCTCTGATGCCGCTGACCTCATTATTTTGACTGCTGGGTGATGCCAGGCAGCCTGTGAGATCATCAGGTAGGAGGGTTGGGCTTTTTTTTTTTACCACCCCCCACCCCCCCCAAGCGCTGCTGAATAATTCAGCTGGGAGTAGGCATCTTGGGTCACCTTGTGCAGCCGGCTGCCTGCTGGAGCTGGCTTCCTAAGATGGAGGTTGTGCAGGATGCATGCGGGATCGCCTCGCTGCCAGCAGCTTGCCATTGTTGACTGACTGCAGGTAGGCGAAGAGCGTTGTCATTCTTTATTTCTGATGCTTTTTATGTTGAAGGTATGAAATCCCCTCCCTGGGCTGCGCAAGGGTGGCTGGGTCTCGCTGAGCTTGTGAGGAGCTCTGACCATCCCTCGCCATGGGGATATGTGAGGCTGGCGGGGCCAAAAACCTCACCAGGGCTGCAGGGCAGGTTTGCCTCAGGCAGGGACCATGCGCTCAATGCTCTTCTCTTTTGGGGATTGTATTCTTTTATGGGGTCCCTCAGCCTGGACTCATCTGGGGTAGGTTTTGGGGGCTGCTTGCTGGTATGGCTCTGAGACAGGGTGATCCCAATGTTCCAGCAGCGTGGGTGCTCAGGGACGTGTTGGGAGGCGGCATTTAGGCTCTTTGTGCTGTCTGACTGGGGGAACTGGTTCTGGTGGTGTGGAAGTAGGGTCGGGTGCTGGAGAGGTCTCTGAGGGGGCAGGAGGTGGCTGACCCTGAAGATAAGAATCTCAGAAATGCCTGGGAAGCTCCATGGGTAGGTGTCGCCTTTGCTGCAGGCTCAGCTTTGAGCTTTGGATCGGGCAGGGCTCTCCCTATGCTGGTACTCAGTTACAGCCACCATGGAGCACCATGTGTGCTGAGCCATAGGTGTGGGTGGGAAATGGGGTTGCTGGCTTGAGAACAGAAAGTAGTTTGTTGCCTTCTTTCTGGTTGAAAGCACTTGAGTTTTTGGGTGCCGCCAACTCCTCTGTGCCCTGAGCTGAATGCAAATGCATCTGTACCTTCACCTCTCCCTGCAGTGCTTGGATGCTTTGCTAAGCAAGAGGCATTTGGAGGGGATTAGAAACCAAGGGACACCAAGGGTTTGAGGCTCAGATTGGGTGATGTGGGGATGGGCGTGGGATTGTGTCCACTCTCTTGAGAGGTCTGGCAATGCTGCTATCCTTGCTCATGCTGGCACAGGAGGAAGGACAGCCAGGCTGGGCTACTTCTGTCTTGTGGACCCCGAGTGCTGCTTGGCACCAGCCCTGCATCCCTCAGCAGGCATGGGAGTCTGGTGCTGCTCTGCACTGTCATGTACTCCTGTGGCCAGCAAAATCAAGGACACAGCTGCTGCAGTGCTGCCCTGGATGTTTCCCAGTTATCCAGCCACATTGGACAGGCTTTTTTAATTGCCTCTCTGCCATGGGGCGCTTATGCGAGCTGATGTGATGGCTCATGATGTTCTAGAAGATCAGAGTGTTCCTCAAGGCTGCAGTAGTGGGCAGGGGGTGAAATCAGGCTTACCTTGCAGTTAGGGCAGCTTTGCTTGTTCTGGGATGTCTGTGAGCACTGCCAGTGACACAGGCAGCTTGAGGCACTCTGTGATGCCAAGAGGGATGATGGGAGGTGGCTGCTCCATAGCAGGGCTGGACATTGAGGAGGTTTGTGTAGGAACCCCTTTTTGGGAAATGTGGATGAGATGACCTGCAGCAGCGTTGGCAAAACAAAGCTCACGCGGAGATTTGGCTGTCTCTTGTGCAATGGTCTGAGGCTGGCTGAGCATCCCAGGATACCCAGTTGTGTCCTGGGGGCACTGGGTCCCTTCAGTGTCTGTTGCCACTGGTGTGCCCTGTCAACGATGGCTGCAGTGCCTGTGCATGTCTGCTGCGGTGGCTGTGCATGCCAGGGCTGTGTCATGGCACTGGGTTACACTGCTGCTGCATTAAGCCAGTGGGGAGCCCGGCAGCCAGGCTGGGTAATGGGATGCCAGCTGAATCCTTCATTTCGGACAGGAAATTTCCCTCCCTGTTCCCTGCCAGGACAGTTCCTGGGGCTGTGATGCTCTGGTTAGCAATGGGATGAGAGAGATGAGAAATAGTTGACTTGGAGGGGAAGGTGAAGCTCTTGGAAGTGGTAAGGAAACCACCTTGGCTTTGTTTGCTGGTGCAGGAGACAAGATATGTTTCAGCTGCCTCCATGCTGGGATCAGCTCTGCTCTGAGGCTGGGTTTGCTGCCATCCTAGCAGTGTCCCCTGCCAAACAGTTCTCTGCCTTCAGACAGGGTTCGACCTGAGGTACTTGAAGGAGAGCAGTGCCATGGGACTGGGCAGTGATGCAGCGGGGACACGCTGGGGTTGTAGAAGAAAGCAGAGATCCTGCACACTGGCATCAGTGGGGCTGACAGTGTGTTGGGACTCCCTGAACTCAGGCCAGCATGAAAATGAGCATATTTGGCACAGGGAGGTGTTTTGTGTTCATGGAGGGAGGTGTATATGGCTGGCTTGAAGGGTTGGGTTTGGGGCAGAGGCAGTGATTGGGATCTCCTGCCCTCCCCTCTGCAGGTAGAGCCCAATGCTTTCCTCCCTGCCACTGGTGAGCTGCTGCTGCTGCTGGGATCATTGTTTATCTTCTCGCTACGGCGAGCAAAGCATCGCCTGCAACACCTGGGAACCAGAAGGGCACAAGGGAGCAATTTTCCCCTGCAGCTCCTCAGCTGCTCCAGCTGAGACACTAATGGAGACAGTTTTGGGTGGCTCTGCAGGCTTGTCCCCTTGGTCTTTCTGCTGTGCAACTCCTGCCTTCACCTAGTGGGATGGAAGAGGTTGGAGCATGGTAGGGCACCAGGTTCACTCACCGTGAACAGCCTCCAGGGCTGCCCCCATACCAGCCATTGGAGTTTTAGACTGTGCTGTAGGTGCTGTGATTGATGTTAACTGGTCCCATCTCTCCCTGCAGGTGAGTGTGGCAGGCTATGGGATGGATGAAGCTGAGCAGGACCAGTATGAAGCTCGCCTCAAGGAGCTCTTTGACAGCTTCGACAGCACAGGCACGGGGTCCCTGGGGCAGGAGGAGCTCACTGACCTCTGCCATGTGCTGCACCTGGAGGAGGTAGCCCCGGCACTGCAACAGACCCTCCTGCAGGACAACCTCCTAGGCAGGGTAAGTCTGGGGTGATGGTGGGGGACAATGGGGGGATCTGGGGCCTGGGAGCAAGGCCCTGTGTGCATGGGAGGGTGATGGAAAGAGGCCGAATGTCTGTAATCTCTGAATATCCAGCAGGCTCTGGGGCTGCAGGACTGGCAGTGTCTGTTGGTCTGCTCAGCAGGGTGGGCACAGGGCAGCTTCTGAGAGGGGAATTAGTGATAACAAGGAAGGAAACTGCTCATTATGTGTCTTCCCTGACTGGAGGTAGTCTGAAACTCCCAGAAACAACCACTGTATGTTTAACCTTGTACGCCAGCGTTGCGCTGATGCCGTGTGTTGTTTCAGTGTCCAAGGTTAAACAGAGTGCTGGGTCCCTGCTGCCCTCACACTGATGCTGGTACTCAGCCCAGCACACGCTGGTTCACACTGCATATGTGCCCCCAGCACTGGTTAGTGCTGCTTCTGGTCTGGGTCATCTCCCCAAACCAGCTCACCGGGTGCTTGCTCAAACTGTAGTGCTGGGGAGGTACAGCCAGGGCTTGAGCCTGTGATTTACCTTGACTTAAAGCTGTACTTAAACTGGTGGAGCCACATGCAATTATACACATTTCTCTAAAGAAGAGACTGTTGTCCAACACTGGCAGTCACTGGCTGAGCCGCCTTTGTCCACATTACCTGGTTTTGGGGACTGATGGCTCCTTCTTCTGTTATGCTGCAGCATCCCACCAGTTTGTGGAGGGGAGCTGTGGCCAGTGAGCACACCATGCTTTCCAAAGTGACTTTTTCAGTTCTGTTTATACCTCTATAGAGTTAACTGCCAGGTTGTTGAGATGAAGCTCAACAACCTAGCTTGCCCTTGGGAGGACCTCCATGTTCAGCATGGATGTCCTTGTGTTTGTGCATTATCTCTTTCCTGACATACTGTGCTCAGAGTGTGTTGGATGCTTCCCTCAAAATCACCCTGAAATCCCATCACTGCTTATTAATATCAGAAAATGCAGAGCAGGGCAGATAGGGCTTTCAATAGACATGAGCTAAGCAGCCATCCCAACTCCAGTTTCCTATCAATCTGCAGCTTTCACAAACCAACTCCTTTAATGAACAAAGCCTCCTCTTCCTTGCCTGCCCTGGGGCAGTAGCTCTTCTGCTGACAGTGAGCAGTGCTGGAGCATGGATGGATCCAGACAGAGGTTTCTCACCTTTGGAGTTGCAGTGTGGCATTTGCTCGTGCACTGGAGGCTTCCTGTGCTGCTCAGACATAGTGAGCTTCTGCTGCTTGGATGCTGTTCTCTGGCTTTGCTGCTTGCAGGATAGTGGGTTAGAGGGGGAAGGAAGAGCAGTATGAAAGATATGGTTGTCATGGCTGATCAGGGCTAAAGCAATGGTACTTATCCCTGTGGTGGAAAGCAAAGTTAAATGCTGTAAATGCTCAGTCCAACGGCACCAAAAAGCCCCTGCTAAAGCATCCCAGGTGCTGGGTCATGCTTGCCCAGTCCCAGCCAGGAGCTTCATCCCTGTGAGGTGTCCCATAGCACAAGACATCCTGAGGAGCACTTTTATTTCATTCCCCCGCTTTGTCTTGGGGGAATGGTTCTCGTTTACAACCTGTGACTTGAATCATGCCAGAAAAATCCATCTCCTGTGCTTCCTCCCGTCTCCCTGGCATTTGTGCTTGTTAGCAGCAGCAATGGCCCATGTCTAAGCGTGAGCCTGATTTAATAGCTATCGAATCCTCTGGGTTTCCTAGGGAGCTCGTCAGGAGAATAGCAGCAAACATGTTGCTCCCTGAGTGTAGTCTCCTTGCACCTGCCCTGCCAGTTCCTTGCTGCAGATGGTCCCTGTGTGCAGTGGGAGCAGCCTTTGTTTGCCTGCACTTCCAGAGCCCGGGTTTTACGGGAGGGCACCAGGGAGGGGGGTGGCGGAGGGACTGTTTTGTCTGCTGAGGAGCAACTTGGTGGGGCCACGTGCTTGCTTTTGTGCTGGGGGCTCTGCTCTGGGGATGAATGTGCTGTGGTGGAGCTGCTCAGTTGGACCGGGAGCCGTGCCAGCATCCCGGCGAGGGGCTGGACACGCTGCATCCCCAGCACGCTCTGTGCGATGCTGTGGGGATTAATGGGTACACGCTATCTCTGAGCTCCAGCGGCGGCTGTGCGGATCCTGCCCTGACTCGCAGCAGAGCCAAACCATCCTAGAACCGTGAGATTGTGTGCGGAGGCGATGCTCACAGCAATTCCTAGGATTCCTTGGGAAGGCTGTTTCCTCTGGCCTCTCACACTTGACTGCAGGACTGAGGGGATATGTACAGGCATGTCCTTCTTGTCTGGCCTCCAAGAGGCTTTGCCCATTAATTAGCAGCTAATGCAGAGTGGTGTCTTGGGGACAGTGCTCATGGGCTGCAGGATGACTGTGGTTATGTGATTTGCAGGGATGGGGGTAAGTCGGGCACTTCCGGACCCTGCACAAGGACTGTCCTCAAGCAGGGTCGGGGAGTTCAGGTTTTACCCTGCCCCAGTCCTGTTGCATTAGCCAGCCTGCAGCAAGGACACTGTGGCATGGGGTTTTGCTTTGCTTGTCAGCTCCTTCCAATGCTTTGGCTGGTGACCTCTTGCAAATATACTCCAAGCCAGCTGTGGTGCTGCTCCCCTTAATGTGCTGCATCTTTTTGCATGCCAGGCAGGAGACTTGGTTGCGAGATTGCCCTGTTCCTGTGTCTTCCCCACCTGACATTTCCCTCTGCAACCTTCTGGTTGCTGCTGTTAGAAGGGGTTTGCAAGGAGGGACAGGGCTTTGGGAAAAGGCCTTTGCTTGAAGATCAAGGAGAGGGAGCTTGAAGAAGACACCGATGCTGGTTTGCTCTAGTCTGGGGTTGCGGACTGCTGCTTTGCATTGCAGGGACAAATAGTGAGAAGCAGCAGGTAGCTTGGCACATGCATGCTCTCTTTCTAGTGCTAATAAGTCACAGCTTCATAGGCAACTTGCTTTAAAGCTGGAATCGAGATTTCTCAAAGGTGCTGGGGTTGCTCAGCAGCTGGCAGCTTGGTTGGTCTCTGATTACTGTGAGGAAGCTGGGCTGGGCTTGCTATGCCTGTGTTGGCCTATTAGTCATGTTTGCCTCCGATTTACTTGTTCTGGGGAAAATTCTCCTCTCTGGGGGCTTAACATGCCTGCAGCACTGTTCAGAACCCTGGTCTCACTGTGAGGTTTGCCAGGATGTGTGTCCTGTGAGTTGGCACAAACATGTTCCATGTCATTGCCTCCTGAACACTGCTGTGTTCAGGCTGTTTTGGATCAGCCCTGCTGTTCAAGGCCCCTGTGAACAGATGCACAAGTTGGAAGTTTTAAAATACCCTAGATCTAGTCCAGCATATTGAAAATAGCATTAAACTTCAGACACTGCAACCATGTTTTGCTGGTATATGCTTTGTGTCTTGTGTTTGTAAAGCTTTTAGGTTTGCTTGAGTGTCTGAAGCGGTTTTCCGTAAGTGGATGGTGCTTTGTGCAACACTGCTGCAGTTAGTGCTCTCCTCCCAGGGCTGCTATGCCTGTCCTTTGCTGGGAATATTCTCTAAGCAAAACCCAAAGGTTGTTGCTGTGGACTTGTGCCTGCCTACATGGGCTGTCACGTCCCTGGAAATGCCCCTTGCACTTGCAGGTAGCCCATACTCTCTCTGGCATGGGCTCTCCTGGCAGGAGTGTGACTCTCTGTGCCAGCACAGGAGTGCTGGAGGTGTGCTGACACCAAGCACACACATGTGGGGTGCTTTGTGGTGTGGGCATCACCTATTCTGTATCTCCCCAGGATGCACGTCCTCCTTGGGTGCACGCTGGTGTTTAAGTTGGATGGGGATATAGAGCGAAAACATTGCTGGAGAGCAGTGGCAAAGGTTTTCTTTAAAATATGAAGCTTTCTTTAAAATAGGAGACACTGGTGTTTGTGGCTTTGCTGTCAGGCAGGCTGCCTTGCTCTTGAGCACAGCTCTGATTTCAACAGTTGTATTTCTCTAAGTGCTCTGTGTACACACATGCAGCATCTGACCTCAAACGTGCACCACAGACAGATACTGTTTTTCCTGGTTATCTCATGTTGGGATGGGTCAGAAACTTTCCTAAAGAAAAATACCCTCCCTCTGCTATCTTGGGCTGTATCTCCAGAGTTGGGTGCTGCTGCTCCGAAGGTGGTGTGGGACCCTCTGAGCCTGTGCAGGCGCCTGCTGTGGGGTCTCTGCTGCTAATTTGCATTTTCAATCCTGCTGTGTAGCTGACCAAGGCACTGGCATGGGGGGGCTGGAGGTTGGCCACCTCCTGCCCCGCAGCCTAATCTTCCACGGGCTCCTTTGGACATTGTGGTCATGGTAAAATCGCTCCATGGCCTCGATGCCGGAGCCATCTGTCCTGCATGCAGCTGTGGCAGCGAGGGCTCAGCCCCCCTTCTGCCTTCCTTCCCTTCATTAGTGCTTCTTGGCAAACATGAGTTACAGGGCTTGTTAAGCAGGGCAGGTTACATGTCAGTGGTGCTCTCTGCACCTGCACAGGTGGTTGTACACATGGACTGTGTCTGCATGAGTGATGCAAAGTGATTCTTACTTTATGTTCTTACTACCACGAGGTCCCATCCAAACCCAGCCCAGCACCTCTCTGAGGACCAGCTCTACCTATCCCCGTGGCCATTGTCACTGTTCCCTTCCCAAGAAGATCCCAGCGGAGGGGACCTGTTGTTTGAACACTCTCATCTTTTATTCATGCTCATTTAGTCTAAATGTCAAGTTTTTTTAATCGGGCAAATTCTCCTATCTCTGTAAACTGTCCTTTTGAAGTACACCTGTGTCTGGAAACAAATGGCAGCAATTAGTATTCAGATGAAGGCATCCTTGACAAGTTTCTTTGCTGAACATATTTCTAACTGTTTATTTACTTGGGGAGTGTGTATTTTGAACCACAGAGATGATTTGTACTGCATGAGCTGCAATGTGAGGTGGTCCACTGCACGGGGGGCCCATGGCTGAGCCCCCAGCTCCACTGTCATCCCCTGTCTGCCAGGGAGCATGATGTTCTTTTTTTGGGCTGGCTCAACCCCAAGAGCAAGCTGGTGAACTTCAGACCTGGACTTTGATTTGCTTCTAATGCTGCTCCCCCACAGCATTAGAATTCTCTGTGCTCCTCATGCTGGATTTGTAGCAACAGCTTTGCCAGCAAGGGCAACCTTGGTGGGTTCTTTAAATGAAGTCTCTTGTTCAATGTAAAAATTCTCTCCAAGATTTATTTAGCCAGAAGAAGTCATAGCAGCCAGCTTTGTCTCGCCACTGACCCATGTCAAATAGCTTCCCCAGCTGTCCCTGGGTTTCTGTCCCCCACGGCTGGAATTGCTGACATTCCCCAGCGCAGCTGTGAAGGATGCTGTAGCCCCATTGCAACTGCTCATGGTGATGAGGCAGGAGGCTTTCTAGGAAGACACAGATGGAAAAGGAGAGGGGGGAAAAACCCCAGTGGTAGAATCATCCCTCCTTGTTTTTCCCGTAGCCATGTTCCACAATGTGGTATTTCCATTCCAGCCCTTTTGGAGCTGCAGCAGGCAGGAGTGCCACGTTAGGGCTGCCCTGGAAAAGACACTGTTTTCTGCCATCCACTTTAAAAAAGTGGTTTCTGAAGCTTAATTAGGGCAGTGGAGCATTTCCACAGCTGGATATCTCATCCCTGGTCAGGACTCGTATCTCACTGTAGGAGCCACTGGCCCTGGCCAGTTCTTCCCAAGCAATGGAGATGCTCCCTGGTCCTGGGGATGTGTTATTTCATTGTCTTGCTTGTAAGAAAAACCCAACCAATGCATTAAAGCAGTGGCTTTGAGTCGTTCTGTGATAGCAATCATTTTTTTCCACACACTCAGAGATGTTGGTTGTGTCTCCATGTGTCATTTCCCAAGGCCCAAGTCTGAGGTTCAATCTTGTCCCGTGCTGAGGCAGTTGGCAGACTCAGGCATGCTCTTGTTTCAGTGTGGTGGTCTGAGTGCTTTGCATTGCTGCCTATCTTCCTGACGGATTATTAGCATGATATTTAATTTTCTGCACCAGTTGATTTCTTCCTTTCTTCCTTTTTTCCCCACAGGTCCACTTTGATCAATTTAAAGAAGCACTTATCCTCATCTTATCCAGAACCCTGTCGAATGAAGAGCACTTCCAAGAACCAGGTAAATACTGAATTATCTAAACCACAACATTTTCCTTTGGCAAAGCAGACATGGGTGGCTGTTACAGAGGAACTTAAAAGAGAAAATGCTTTTCAGGTGCTGAGATAGGCTCTTCTGCTTGGATGCCCAGACCCAGGGAGAATGGAGAGTTAAGGTCTGTTTGTGGAGCCTTGTACAGAAGCATTTTCTGAGCTATTAGATATTTATATCCCATTAGCACGATCTGAATGCCTGGAGAGGCACGTGATGTCTGTGTGCAGACCCCTAATGGCACTTCAGATGCTCAAGACATCCCAAGGCTGCTAAATGTGCTGAAGTCTCTCTATCTCATAATGCTTCCGGTGGCCGGGGATGCTTTGGGTGCTCTCCAGCTGCAGCAGATAGGGGCAGGCAATCAAATGGCCACTTTATTGCTGTGGCTGCTTTGTTCCCAGCCAGGGCTGGCACATCCCCTGCCCCCTCCACTTGAGTGTTTCAGCTCTGAGGTGGTGTGATGCAGGCACAGAAGCTTCAGCTCAGCAGAAGGGCTGAGCCAGTGGTAGCTGCTGTGTTCTTGCCATGCCTCTGAGGGGCTGGTGATGGGATCTGTCTTGGGGGACAGCAGTATCTTACAGGAAACCTCTGCTGGCTTTGGGTGCTGCTCTTTGTTGTGAAGATTGTAAGGGGAAACTCTACAAGACCTCCTCCTAGAGATGGGCTGCTCAACACAGAAATACCCCTCCTGTCTAGGACTGATTTGCATTATTTTTCTTTAAAGTCCATGCCATTTCCTTGTGTCTGAGATGAGCAGGGTGAGCTCAGACCTGTAGGAAGCTACTCTGAGGTGACTGTTTCTCCCAGGGGTCTGAACAAGGTGAGCCCTCTGACAAACCAAGTTGGGGCTGGTTGGAGAAACAGTGGGTGCTGCTATTCCTTGGTGTCCTGGTTTCATCTTGCTTTGTTTCAGCATGCCTTGAAAATGTGGCTTTTTAGACTCTCAGCAGGAAAAAAGCTTTGCGGTGCCCCCCCCCCTTCTCTGTGCATGTGGGCTGGTGGTGCTAGGAGCACTGGGGAGCTGTGGGGTGAGGGCTGACCCCTGTGGCTCCAGCTGGAGCTGGGGGGCTGCAGTCTGCCTGCTGTCACAACTGTATGTAAATCCCTAATCCTGCCTTCAGAGCAGCAGGGCTGTGAAATCCCTGAAGGAGAAAACAGCTTAGCAAGGGGGAGAGGGGAAACTCCAGGTTTCCTCTCCTGGAGCATCAATCTCAGCTGGAGCATCCTCCACTCGAGAGCACAGCCTCTCAGCAAAATTACAGCTCTCCCCTTTAAACAGGCTGCAAAAAATTCAGGGCCCAAGAGATGCAACTGATGGATTACTTTTATTTTCAATCTCTCATTTCCAAAGCTCTTAATGCTTAGAGGGAGGGGGGCGATGACAGCACTTGTACCCAGCATCCCTTAATGCAGTTTCCCAGCACAGGTCAGTGGATGCTCAGGAGTGTGGGAGGAGCCTCACCAGTGCCTGGCGAGGGGTCAGGTCTGCTGTGGTCTCTTCCATGCCCTTAGAGAGGAGCTGGCACAGAGCAGGAGGCAGCCCCAGCACCCAGTGAACCAGAACTAATCCAGTGCTCTGCATTTATTGGGGAATCATGTGGCTGAGAAGCTCTGGCTTGATTTAAATATAAATAATTCTTCTAGAAAGGGCTAAATTTGGGGTTATTGCAGGGGAAATTACAAATGCAGCTGGCAAGAGGCTGTGTTGGAGCTGGAGAGCCCTCCTTGGGGACACGTTTGTCAGCTGGGTCTTGCATGGCAGGTAATCAAAGGGCATGCAGTGCAGGTAGGGAGCCTGCACCAGGCAGGCCTGGGAGGCATTTATTTTTAATGCGTTTTGACAGGTCGGTTAACGCCAAAGTCTTTGCTGCTTTTAATTTAGATCAAACTCGAGATTTGGAGAACAAGCTGCTTTGTGCTGTTGGTGTCAAACTGTCAGTGACTGTGGAAATGCTGGTGTTACAGCCCGCCCCGGGCTTGGGAAAAATTGAGTTAAGAGCTCCAAATCATATCATTTAAACGAAAATTTAATCTGGGGGAGGGGAGGAGAAAGGCACAGAGATCTTAAAGCTGTTTGCTGCATCTGCAGAGTTTGCTCTGCAAGGAAGTGGCTGTGTACCTTGATGATGTGGTTTTACTCAGGGACTTGGGTGATCGAAAGATCCCCTGGGAACAGTTGGAGGGCTTGTGTCTTTGCTCTTCGTACCAGCTGCCTGCAGCTCCCAAACAGCCTGTGGACATGGGCAAGGGGCCCTGACAGAGGAAAACATCCTTGTCCCCATGGGTGCAGTGCAGCTTGCTCAGGGAGGATGGCTTGGCACAAGGAACTTCTGCATGATGGGGCAGCCCCTGGGGTCACAGTGGGACCCATATGCTGGGGACAAGGAACCAAAACTGACATGGGTTGCAAAAACGGTTCTTGCAGAAGTGGCTGATGGGGCTTTTCTTGTTCTGGGGGGTTGGGAAAGCAGCAGGTGGGAAAAGCACTCAGGCTTGCAGAGAGCAGCTGATGTATTTGTTTTGGGGTGTTTTTATTCTTGACAAAGAAGCTAAACTCCCTTTCTGAAGAGAAGGATGGCAGTGAGGATGGTCCTGATGTGCTGTGGGCACTTTGCCTGGGAAGCAGCCCTGAAAACCAAGGCAGGCAGAGTTCCCGGCACTGCTGTCATCAGTTCCATCCCCTCGAGGATGCTGGTGTGGGGACAGACCCAGCTGCAAACCTAAGCATCAGTCAGCCGGGCAAACCCCAGCTCTGCTGGGAAGTGGCGTGGCTGGGCAGAGGAATAGGGGAAGTGCCGGGAAAAGCAGAAAAAAGCCTGAATGTGTGTTAAAACAGTGCTTGCTTTAGTGTTTGTTTTGGTTTCTGCAAGCAGGAGTGTGACTGCCAGGGAGACCTGTCACTCCCAGCAGCACCTCGGGCCTTTGCAGAGGTAGCCTGGATTACTGGGGTTAGATGTTCTGGAGAGATGCTGCTGCAGGGCCAGGGCTGAGCCTGCTCCTGCTGGGAGACCTGGGCTGGGGGCTGCTGCTGCTCTTTGTCCATGGGCCACTGTAGCGGGGGGGGGGGGGGGGGAATAGAATCATAGAATGGTTTAGGTTGGAAAGGACCTTAAGATCATTTAGTTCCAACCCCCTGCCATGAGCAGGGACACCTCACACTAAACTGTCGCCCAAGGCTCTGTCCAACCTGGCCTTGAATACTGCCAGGGATGGAGCATTTAAGATTAAGGGGGTGGAAAGAAAAAAAAATCAGTTATGTGGGTGATGGGGAGGGAAATCGGGCTTTATTTCTTCCTCATTTTGGTGAATAAAAAGTCAACTCTGTGTGTTGTGGAAGCCTGGATAGAGAGGGATTACCAGGGTGGAGCGCAGGATTACAGGAACACCCAGGACAAATTAAAGAGCAGCTTGATGCTATCCTTGCTGCAGTCATGAGGGGCTGTTGGGTTGTTGTCTTCCCAGCACATGGAGACAACAGAACTGCCCTCCAGAAGAGTACCTGGTGGGGATGATGCTGTTGCAGGAAACCCATCCATGGGCAAAAGGTTGCTCATGTGGCTGCAAAGGTCTGGCTTCTGCTCCACAAACAGACCTGGATGGGGACAGGTATAAAACCAGCATCACTGTCCAAACAGGGGTGACCTAGGCACAGGCAATGCCTCTGGGCAAAAATACATTTATGTGGGTTGTGGTGACCCAGCCACTGCTCCTGTCTGCCTCAGTTGCTGAGCCCAAAGTGTGAAATAGGTTCTAGGAGGAGTTCAGACAGTACCTGGTGTCTTGGAGGATTAGGATTTAGCAGATCCTAGCTGTGATGCGCTTTGCCCACTGGAAGGCTGTCTGCTGCTGTGAGGAGGATCCCTCCCTTCCAGATCTTAAGCAGTAAAGAAATTAATTTTGTCTCTAAATGGGCTTGTGGGGCGAGGGTCTTCCTTCTCTAAACCCCCTTTTGTCTGCATTCAGTAGCTTTGATGCTGGGCCCAGGAAAATGCTTCTCACCATCAAGGGGAGCCCCCCCTCTCCTCCCCAAGTGTGTGAGGGCAGAGCAGGATTTTGAAAATACTTATCTAGCACAGAAAGGCAGAAAATTGAGTGTACATCTCTAACCATGGAGACATTTAACTGCTGAGTTGGATGGGGGGAGCAAGCCAGGAAATTGATGGCTTTTGTCTGCAGCGCTTAAATCGGCAGAGTCCTTGTGAAATGCTTTTGGTTTGGTTTTTCAGGAGACATGTAGGGACCACAAACCCCCTGGGCAGCAGGTCAGGAAGGTGAGAGGCTTGGTCTCTCAGCAGCTCCTGCTCTTCCCCCCACCCCGGGGGCAGTTCAGAGGGGCAGATCAGACCCCAGTGTCTAATTAGCTCTGGAGTGTGTTTTACTAAGCCCATGTATTGCCTAAGGCTGTAGGAAGCAGGGAGCATTCATCCTATTATTTTTTTCTCATTTTTCCCCCTTTCTCAGTGGCTTCTCAGCTACACAGTAGTGAGGGTCTTGGAGGAGCAGCATCTCTCCTTGCTGCTGGTTGCAGAAGGGGGGTACCAGAGGTCAGGCTTGAGGAAGAGCAGCCTTCCCTTGTGTTCAATACTGGGGTATATTTTACAGTGTTTGGGATAAATAGCAGACAGGGCTGTCTCATGGGCATCTGCCTCACTGAAAGCTTTGATTTTTGATATCTCCCTTCTGTTTGTGTGCCTTTGAAAGAACGTGTGGATTGAGCAGCTCTTTCCTTCCTTCCTCTTTTGGCTGGAAATGAGAAACTCTGTTCAGCTCATTGGTGAACTTTCTGCTTTTGGGGAACATGGGTTGCTGCTTTTTGCTGGCATGTGTGCTCAGCTTTCCCTAAACACTGGGAATGGCAGGGATAACAAGGGCAACAGCT
>NW_009912329.1:17086-70105 GCF_000696875.1 Nestor notabilis
TGTGGGTTAGAAAAGCAGGAAGATGGAGGGACTTAGAGGATGCTGCATGCATGGGAGGTATCCATGCACAGCTGGTCTGGAGATGATGGTGCATGGGATTTTCTGCAAAAGAGATGGTTCTGTGTTCCCAGGTGTGGGGCTGCAGGCTGTGATCCCTTAGGCCAGTAGAATGCCATGGTCCTGTAACACTAGTGCTTTGTTCCGCACTGGGTACTCAAGTAGCCAACAGCACAAAGATGCATGGAGGCTGGCAGGGGAAGAGCTGTAACTCAGTGTTAACAGAAGCACCCTGGCTCTGGAAATAGGATTTTGGGGTGCCTGAGCTGGGATTCCTTCTGTAGCTGGGCTCAGGCACAGTCTGTTTTGAAGTCAGCTTTGCAAGGCAGGAGTGAAGTTTCTGCTCTTTTCAAACTGTGAAGGGTCACCTTTCGCTCCTGGGGATGTTCTCAGGCTTCACAATTTTTTAATTGCAAAGGGAAAACAAGCATATCCAGGTACTGAGACCAAAGAAGAGGGACAGAAATCAGTTGCCAGTCTCCAAATACGTAAAATGGAAAAGGGGGGAGACGTTCCTATTTCTGCTTGCTGTTAAAGCACTTGTAGGGTGGCATGGTGTGAAGGCACCTGTTTTTCCACATAAAGCTGGATTTTCAGCTGCAGCAGTGGCTAAACAACACTGTCAGGGTGGGAAGCGTTGGAAGTGGGACTCTTCTGAGTTTTGGGGAACCCAGAAGGAAATTCAGCCTTAGCTTCATTATTGCTATATTACAGTTTCTTTTCCCCCCACATCTTTCCAAAGACAGATGGGTGAGGAGGTGTGTTTGTCTTAGAGGAGGAAAAACTATTTCTCAAAAAAACCCAAAGCCCCCCCAGCCCTGTTCTGCAAGGGCAGGGAGATGGCAGCAGGGAGAAAATAAAAGGGTGAATGGGTAGCCACAAACATTAGCATTTCAGAGAGAGCTGCTCGATGGAGATTGTTCACCACCAGGCAAGCTTTAATAGGAGTGATAAGGTTTGCTTTTGTTCTCGGGCTCTTACTTAATCAGCCTGTCTCATTGCGATTTTTCTATCGGCACACTTCATCACACAACTTTCATGTGTGAGTCCCAGCTGCAGCAAATCTTGTTAAAATGGCCTTGTTCAAACACGGGCGCTGGGTTTGTTCCCTAGAGCTGCAATATGGATGGATGGAGTGCAAGGCTGGAGGAATCAAAGGACTCCTAGTCCTGTGTATTTTATAATTCATTGCGTAGCTAAGTTGCAGAATATTTTCCCTCTAACAAGCTTGAAGCCTTCTTCCATATCTAAAGGAATATTATCCAAGGAGGCATTTGGGCAGGGGGTGTTTAGAGACTCTGCTTTCTGTGTACCATTTGTCAGTGACTGAACAGCTTCCCTGTGCCTTATTAGTATTGCACTCTTGCGTTTATTTTGTAGCAGAGTGCTCTGCAAATAAAATTTTAAAAGGCTGCTGCTCTTGCCACTGCCTCGGTGTGCTGCAAGTGGCAGAAAATAAAGATGAGCAAGTCCTGGGGGGGTTTTGATGGTAAGGTTAACAAACACCGAAACAAAGCGCAGCAGAGAGCCTTTTCCTAATTGAATCCCTGGTTAATTTGGTCCTTGGTTTAATTTGCCCCCTGCTCCAGACATTGGATGATTCTCACTGAAAATAGCCCAAAACATGCTTATTTATTTTTTGTTTTGATCCTTATCAGTGAATGTTCCTGGATAATTCAGTCCCCAAAGGCAAAAAGCTTGCTTTGGGAAGCTGGAGCCAGGGAATGTGAGCAGAGCCCCCTGTAATTAGATGATGACTCCAAAGGGTTATTTAGATCTTGCAGTTGGCATTAGTTGCACAGCGCAAGCTGGGACCTGCCCCGCTGTCGCCTGGATTAGCTGCTTGAATTGGCCCCCGGGAGACATTTGCTTCCAAACTTGCCCAATTTTTTTTCCACTTGCCACACATTTAATCGAGCTGTGATTTAAATCCACTGAAAGCAGCAGCAGTCGCCCAGGTGCCTGTATAATCTGGAGACTTGAGCTGCCTAAGTGCAATGCTGTCCCTAATTAAACCTGTCCATTGCTGGTAATGAAGATTAGTGCAAGGAGGAGAGACCTGATGGACTTTCCATCCAAAGCTGTTTGCAAGGTTGCGGGTTTTTTTGCCCCATCCTGTTAACAGAGCAAATGTGCTCTGGGAATTGGGAAAGGATGAGGAAGATGGAGCTCTGATTTTGCTTGGTGACAGCCTTTTTTTGTTTTGGGTTTTGGGGGGTGTTTTTTGGAGTTTTGGTGGTTTGGTTTTTTTTTTTCTTGAGCAGGACCAATTCCAACCCATCAGGCTAGATGCTATGGTGAGAGTAGTGGTCCTGGAAAGGAGCAGCCACTGGTGCCCACCAAGGGGCAACAGTGGTGGCAATTTGGAGTTCAAAATGCTGTAACCAAACCAGTCCTGTGTGGTGTGACCTGGGAGCTGGATCTGCAAAAATCATGTTACTGATGCACTTTGTTCTTGAATTTCACAGATTCATCCCTGGAAGTGCAGCCCAAATACATCAAAGGCGGCAAGCGCTATGGCCGGCGGTCCCTGCCGGAGTTCCAGGAGTCCGTGGAGGACTTTGCTGAGGTGACTGTCATCGAACCTCTGAGCGAGGAAGCATGTCCCCCACACATCGCCTCCAGTGGCTGTGAGGAGGTGAGTGGAAAGGGTCCTGGGTGCTGCAGGAGGTTGCCATCCCTGGACATCGCTGTTCCCCATGCTGTCCTGAGGTGGTTTGAGTGTCCTTAGGGCCTTCCTAGCAAAGGTGATGGTCTCCGTCTTTGGCTGTCCCCAGGGATCAGCCATGCCTGGCAGCATCTCCCTTGCTCCAGCCCCAGATTCCCATCTGCAGGCAGGCTGCTGTGGGAAGCTGAGGAGGATCTGTGCACTTGGTGACGTGCACTGGTGCTGCTGGCTTCTCTGCACTCCTGGCTGCAGTGCGGCCAGCAATCAAATGAGGGCTATAATGCTGCTTCTGTGGCTAACAAAGCGTGGGCTGGGAGCTAAGTGAGCAGGAGCATGTCCTCATCTATTAGCTCATCTGCAAAAACCTGGCCATGGCTCTGGTGCTCTTGGGTAGAGAGGATTGGGAAGAAGGGTGGTGAGTGACAGAGCTCTGCAGCAGACAGCTGCCTTGGGATGGTGCCCTAAATCCAGAGCCACCAGCTTCTTCTTTCAGTCTTCTACTTTTTATTTTCCTGGTAAAAAGCTTGTGTTCTTTTGCACCAAAGCAAATGACTGTCCTGGGAGCTGCATGGCTCTCACCAGTCCCCATGCCCCATATATGCTTGCTCCAAAATCCAGATTTTCTCCCCCCTCCCCATTCTTGTGATCAGAATTTGCATCTCTCTAGTGCTTTCAAGCCTAGAACCTTCTCTTGCTTGTTCAGAACAGAAGAGCAAAAGGTGAAGAGTGGTTGAGCTTGGTGGTGTGCATTAGCATACAGCCACAGCAGCACTTCCCTGACACTGGGCTCATTCCAGCCTGCTCCAGTTTGCCAAGTATTGTTGATTTAGTGCTGCATGTTCAGGAGTGCACAGTGGGAGTTTTCCACTGGGAAGGAGGAGACGGTGCTGCTTTCTTCCCTTGTCTGTCTTCTGGCTTCACTTGTGCTTTCCTAAAGATCTGGGGGCTCTGCAGCACAGCCACTGCACCCAACACTGCATGGGGAAGTAAGGGAGAAATTTCCTGTTTCCAGTGTTATTCCTGTGCAGCTGAGCTTAATTTTTTAAAATTTTTTTAATTTTTATTCTTATTTTTAAGAAAAAAGCTTTTCCACCAGAACCAGTTTTCTTACGCTGTTCTCAGTGCTGTTTGCTCTCCACCACAGGGATGCTCATCTGTCTCCTGGGGCTGGCCACATGGGTTGACCTGACCTTGAAATCAATGTTAATCTACCCACAAGCCCGAGGGAAGAGATGCTCTTGATGGGAGAGGCCACGCTAATCTTGCTCCTCTGTTTTAACTGTCAAGGAGGTGTAAAAGGCTAGTCTATTAACAAGGTCATTCAATTAACTCAACCAGTACATAACCACACTGTGCTCCCTGCTGGCTGCATCAGTCTCCTGGTAGGAACTCTTGCTGCACCTTCTAGGGTGGATGGGATGGTTAATTCTCTTGAAACTTAAGCAAACCACAGGCTAATTTTGTTTAAATCCCCACTTTCCAACTTTATCAGCATTACTGTCTTATCTCTAAAAGTTGATTCTCTTGCTATGCATAGAAATCAGTTGCTTGAAAGTATTGGGGGTCCTGCGGCTGAAATGCTGGGTGGTGTTGGAGACTCCTGGTGCATTGACTTCCTGGGGCTTGCCACAACTAACAGCCTTTGCCCAGTTTTCTTCTGTTGCACCATAAACGTGTTGTTGCCTGAACTCTGCAAGGCTGCCTCTAGCCCAGGGTGTTTTGCTGGCCTGAGAACTGGGGCAGTGTGGCTTAATTGGTGCTTTCTTTCAACCAGTGCCAATTAAAAGGGCTCAGACTCTGTCTGAGAGGCTTCTTTCCCCTACTCATCTCCCTGAACAGGAGAGAAGAGGCTGGAAGGCTGGTCTGTGTGTGTGATTGGATGCCTAGAGAGGCTCCATGACCTCCATCCCTGTGGTTTTCTAAGGACTAGACAAAGTCATGAGCACCTGGGTGTGAATTCAGCATTGACCCTGCCATGAGCAGAGGGTGGTGTAGGGATCCCGAGCTTCCCTCTGACCCGCATGAATTTTTGTCCCCATGGATGCTACTAGGAATATGGGTGATGAGAAACAAGTGACTTTGGCAGTGTTATGAATGTGGTGCTAATGGAGATGCAGCTATGAAAGTCCGTAGAAATGCAGTGTGAAAGCTTGTGTGGTTAAGACTGTGCATCACCAGCCCTGGTTACCACTTGAGCTTGTTTGTTCCAAGCTCTTGATACAAATGATGGGTTTTGGTGGGCTTGGGGAGCCCTGTGACTTTGCTTTCATTTCCTTTTTGCCTTGTGCTAGCCTGATGATGATCTGCTCAGTGGTGGTGGTGCAGGGTTGGGACGGGGAGCAGGTTTGGTGGCCATGGGGTACGAATCCCAAGCTGGTGGTAGAGCAGCAGCACCCTTCGGCTTGTGGGTTCCCAGCAGTGCACCCCTGGGTACACAGCCAGACATGGCCAGTCTTAAAGCCATGCTGACTTCCAAACCTCAGCGTAGGGCTTCTATCATCTCCCTTTCCCCAGCTGCTGCCTCTGCCCTGGGAAAGATCAGTCCTACTTGCAGGCTGCAGAAACCGCTGCCGTGTCCCAGCCCTGTCCCTTCACTGCCTGCCAAAGCCACTCACTCCCCAGACATCTGTGTGCTTGCTTCTACATGGAGTGGTTTCCAGCATGGCATGGCCTCTCAGAGCAAAACCTTCTGGGAGGGTCAGACTGAAGCTTTTTGTCTTCAGGTCTTCCATGTACAAATGTGAGGTTCCTGAAGGGCAACTGTCCTGTAAAGCCAGGATCTGCAGAGAACAGCTCAGGACAGTGCTTGCCTCCCACAGAAGTGCATTATTGATGCTGGTGCTTTGCAGCCGAAGGCAACTGGCAGAGTGGGGTGTGGAGATTTGTTGTCAAAAGGGGTCTCTGCTCTGGCTGCTCAGACCAGGGTGCTGACCTCTGGGCAAGCATGCAGGGAGGGGAAAACTGGGGGCCATCATCATTGGTGCGAAGGCTCACCTTGCTGCGTGCAGAGCAGAACAGGCTCAGTGTGTGCTCCTGATCATTGTTTTAATTAGCAATATATTCTGGCAGAGAACAAAGGCCTGTCTCGTTGAAGCAGATGGCAGGGGGAGAGAGGTTGCTGCCTTATTATGGGGAGAGGCCACCACAAGCAAACAGCACAGGCTGCAGATGCTCGCCTGGGCTCCAAGCTGGAGGGTGACGAGCATTGAAAGCCACGACCATCTGCTCCTCAGCCCAGCCAAGCACGCGCCTGCCCAGATAATAATGCATTCCTGGGATCTCTACTCAGCCTGGATGTGTATGACCCGCATCCAGCTGTAGCACCACCGGGGCCAGGGAAACAATGCTGTGCCTGACATTGGGATGCACTGTCCCTCTGCACCCATCCCAGATCTGCTTTGTCCTCCCACTGGCGGTGGCTGACCCTGAGCTCCCACCACACAAAGGAACCCCCTCGTCCTCTGCAGTGCGGCCCTGGCACGGGGAGGGAGGTCACACGAGCTCTGCAGGGTCAGTGTCAGGGGGTTACCAGCCTGAAGCACACACACACGCGCACCTCTGCTGTATTTAGCCTCTTCAGATTGTTGGTGTCTATGGAGTTACCTTGTGGTGTGTTTTGAGGCTCTTGGTTTCGTGGCAAGTCCTGGACTTGAGAGGGTTTCGTGCTAGATGATTTAGATCTGATTCTATATAAAAATATGTTGCTTATGCAAAAATACTTGGACGTAGCACTGGATCCCTCTTCTGAGCGTCACTGCCCAGATTCCCCTCAGTGTCCCCCCACAAAGATGAGTGTGAGTGGCTGTGGGGTGGCAGCTCTGTCTGGCACCCAAAGATACCTTCTCTCAGTACAAAGTTGGCTGTCATGCATGCACAAGCACCTATGGGCTGGGCTGGTGTCAGCTCATGCATTTTGGGGAACATGGGCTGTTTTCTGCCTTTGCAGATGGTAGTTCGATGGTACCTGTTGCCTCAGCTTCTGCTTTTTGTATGCTTGCCCTGGTGGTTTATCAGGCAAACTAAGAATCTGCCACATGAACACCTCGATGGTGGTGCTAGCAGGACAGCACTTGTCTGGGCCAAAATCGGCAGATTTCCAATGCAGTATTATAGGTGTTCTTGGCTTTCTCCAGAACACTCAGCAGAGCTGCTGTGACTGCCTACCTCTGCCAGGCTGATGCCTGCCTGGGAAAGCAAAGGTGAAGCTCCCCAGTTCCATCTAAGGGTCTCCCTGATTCCTGCCCTGTGACTCTCCCCAAAAGCAGAGGGGTACATTGAGATGCTGCAGCGGCAAATGGCCCTTGTCTGGTCCAGCAGATGACACAGGAGCAAGCAGCAGAGCTAAAAAAAGTCTAGTGACCTAATCCAGTTTCCATGGTAACATTGTAGATTAATGGCTTTTAGCTGTAATCTGAATGAGCTGTATTGAACTTTTATATGATGATTTAGAGCCTCTTTATGTCGTGGGTGACTTTGACTTCAAATCCATCAGTCACGTGCATGCAGAAGTATCCACTTGTAACAGTGGAGAAGTGACATCTGCCACTGCTGCAGCTAAATCAGAAGTTAATATCACTGAGCATTGTGTGTGATTAACTACCCTCAGCTGGGACAAGGGTGGTAGGGACTTAACAACTTGTAGTACATGAGGAAATCGTTTTAAACGATGTACCTGTGCCCTGCTCCCAGTGCCCCTGAGCTGATGTGGTATTGCCACAGAGGAAGCAGGATGGCTTAAAACCAGCAAATAGTATGTTGGATTTTTGTTCTCTAGCCAGCTCAGTGGAGAGTTTGTTAGCAGCGTGGTTCTGCCTCCTGACCTAGAGCTACAGCTAGTGGAGGTGGTTTGGAGTGGGATTGGCCAAGCATACGCCAAAGTAGGGGAAAATAGGGTGCTGGAAGGAAGGCACAACCCAAACTCAAGTAGTGGATATGTGCAGCCCATGATCAGAACCCCAGACTGTTTGGGTTGGAAGGCACCTTAAAGACCATCCAGTTCCAACCCTCTGCCATGGGCAGGGATACCTTCCCCTAGAGCAGGTTGCCCAAAGCCCTGTCCAGCCTGGTTTTGACCACTGCCAGGGATGGGGCAGCCACAGCTTCTCTGGGCAACCTGTGCCAGCGCCTCAGCACTCTCACAGGGAAGAATTTCTTCCTAATATCTAATCTACATCTACCCCCTTTCGGTTTAAAGTTATTCCCTCTTGCCTTATCCTTACACGCTGTTGTCAAAAGCCCCTTTCCAGCTTTTGTGTCAGCCCCTTTAAGTACTGGAAGGCTCTTCTAAGTTCTCTCTGGAGCCTTCACTTCAAGCTGAACAATCGCAGCTCTCTCTTCGTGAATTTTTATCTTGACCACTGATACCTCTAAAGACAAAGCAGTGTAGTTTGCTTGAAGGGCAAATCTCTCCTTCCCTCCCCATCAACCTGCTGGACTCTGATCTGTCACCCCTCATGGGTCATTTGTAGGGTTTTAGGCATCTTTCTGCAGCTGTGGTTTATCCCCATGAGAGAACCTTCTGTGCCAGAAAAAAACAGCATCAAAGAGCCATGGATTGCCAGCCCAGCCTGTGGGGAGCGTGGAGATGAAAGCCTGGCGGCATTGCTGAAGCCCTGTAGCTTGTTCAATGCTGATTGCAGAGTCTCTTTCATATGGGCGATGTCTTGCAATAATAATAACTTGGGAATCTTTTGTTTTCTCCCCAGCACTGGAAGACGCGAGACAGCGAGGAGTATGAAGCTGAGGGTAAGAGCAAGCAGCAGCACTTGTATGTGCTTATTCTCTTTTCAGCTTTGAAGATGAATCAGAGGGGCACACTAAGTCTCAGGCCATCTGGGTGTGCTGAGCAGTCCCAGCTTGGTGTGGCACAGAGCTTGGCAAGGTGCATGCGGGGCAAGCAAGCTCCAAGTGGGGAATTAAAGGTAAAGCAGGGCTTCTTGGAGGGCAGAGTCTTGTGCCTTACCCCTTCTGCCCTCTTTTCCTCCTGCTGCCCAGTGCAGAGGCTATTCTGCTACAGGTGCTTCTCATCTCCCTAACCTCAGCACCCCAAAAGCAGGTCCTGGTCCCTGCTCCTGCCCAAGAGGGCTGCGGGCTGTAGTGGAGCACGGTAGGCACTAGATGTCAGCATGGACCAGTCATTAAATATTTCCTAATTGTCCTGTAAGGGAGAGCAGGGTGACCCCCAGGATGGTGGTCGGGGTTACAGCTGGGGTTTGGCACCAACCCTCAGCACAACCCGGAGCATGCAAAGGTATGTTTATAACTAAGCCATGCAGCTTTTAATCACTTCAGCACCTCTTCTGTATTTCAGCTGCTCTCCAGCACCTACTCCATCCAAAGGGACCAATTTCTTTTTTTTTTTTTTTTTCCTCAAAAGGCTGCTTTTTCAGTTCCAGGATGAGGTAGCGGATGCAGGGAGATGGCAAGCTCTGACTGGTTTGTGTCTAGTGGCATTTCCAGCTGGATGAGACTGCACTCCAGGCATTTGCTGGAGGTAGAGGAAGTGTGTGCAGCTGAAGGCTATTGGGTTTGAATTTTAATTTTTTTTTTCTTCCCCTGAAGAAGTGCTTGGAAGGAACTAGATGATCTTAAGGTCCTTTCCAACCCAAACCATTCTATGATTTAGATCAAAACATTCAGTTCACGTTCAAAGGGGACTGGAGTTTAGGAAGCACCACTTGGGAGGTGGCATTTATGAAGACAAGCAACTATTGAAGTTCTTGACCTGGTCACAGTTATGTATGGATATGCAACTTACTCAGTCCTCTCCCTTGACTCCATAACTGCCTAGAAGAGGTGGGGCCAGGTCCCTTCTCCATCCATGCCAGTGGCCAAAACAGCAGGGTTGTGCTTCTCCTGGCTGCCAGCCCAGGTTGGCACAATCCACTTGTCCACAATCCTCCTGGCCATGGTCCCATCCTGCACTTGTATGTGGGGTTCCCTCAGCTGTGGTGGCACATGTGAGTTGAGTGCTGAGCCAGGATCTGCTGCTTCTGAGAGTCCAACAGTGATACCCCAAAATATGAGTGTTCTCTGAGCAGGATGAGGTAAGGCAAATGGTTCTGTGGGGTCTGACAAACAAGGGGGGATTCTCTGCTAGCTGCAGCAGCGAGTCCCCCAGGTCTTCTGGTGGTCACCTGTGTGCAGTGGATGAACAGAAACCAGAGCAGTTTTCCCTTATTTCTAGGGCAGCTCCGCTTCTGGAACCCTGATGACCTGAATGCCTCCCCTGGAGCCTCACTGCCCAGCCCGGACTGGATAGAGGAGAAACTGCAGGAGGTCTGCGAGCACGTTGGCATCACCAGGGATGGACACCTGAACCGGAAAAAGCTTGTCTCCATTTGTGAGCAGTATGGGCTCCAAATGGCAGCTGGGGAGGTGAGTGGCCATGGGCGGACCTGTGAGCACCAGGGTGTACAGCCGGGTTTTGGTGTGGCCCCCAGAAAGTCTATCCTGCAGTTGACTGTGAGCCTAAAGCACAAGTGCTGGTTAACAGGTCACCACTTGGAAAGTGGTTTTCAGCCCCAGCTTATGGTTTCCCAGTGAGGTGGTTGGTGTCAAACTACTAGACATGAGAGGCAGCTGCCAGCCTTACTGTGCAGTGTGTGTCTTCTCATGCAATTGCAGAGTAAACTGGAATTTAAAAACATATTCTAGATTCCAAACATGTCTCCTTAATCCCAGAAATTTCTTAGCTAGACAGTAAATATGAGTTAAAATATTCATAGGTGGTTGCTTTTGACTTTGTGAGAGCCTGCAGGCTGTTTCTGTTCTGCAGGAAAAATTCACAAGAAAATTATTTCTTTAGCAAAGAAGTCTCTTGCCAATTTAGGATTGAGTTTTCTTAAAAATTGTACTGTTTTGTATTTTAAAATAACATGGCTTGTAATCGTCTCCATCATAAAACATGTTTCTGAGCAAGTATTCCTTTGCAGCATTTGGAACAAAATGTTTTCAGGGTATTAAGGCACAAAGTGGAAAGAATAAACTATAGATAAAGAAATAGTAAAGGACTAATCTTAACATCTCTGGTCCTGATAAGGTTGGTCTTGCTTTGCAGAAAGCAGACTGCCCTGAAGCATAGAACAGAGTTATTATGACCTTGCAGTATTTTACTGTGTGTGTTGCCTGGTCACTTCAAGCTGCTGGGGGTTTGGCGTCTGTCTCGCCACCTTGCACTGAATTCTTGAGGTCACTCTGTCTCAAGAGCAGAATGAAATGAGGTGATTTCATGTTGTCTCACAAGATATGGAGGCTCCAAGAAGACCAGGAGCTTACATAATTTTACAGGCACAATTTTAATAGTGTACGTGGCTCTACAGGTTTTTATATGAAGGTTGCTGTACCAGTGTTAGGTTGATACAGTGTACCAGGTAACTCTTGCTTTGCCTTTTTCTTTGGTAGAGCCTTGGAAATAGGGTGTTTTCTGCTGTGGCAAGTTTTCGCAATAGCAGATGTGATTTCTATCACCTTCCACTTGCAGGTGCTTGAAGAGGTACTCCATAACCTGGAACAAGATGGCACCATGAGCATAGAGGACTTCTTCAATGGCTTATTTAAAAATGGGAAGCCGCTGACGCCCTCAGCATCTACTCCATACAGACAACTGAAACGACACCTTTCCATGCAGGTGAGAAACTGAGTGGATCCTGGGTTTAGAAGCAGGAGGACAGGGCAAAGTCCTGAGAAAATAGCGCTAGCCTGCCTCCTGCTTTTCCTCCCCATTTGTCTTTGTGGTGGGGCAGCTGTGACTGTCCCCCAGACCTGGGATAGGCTGGAGACTGTGGGCTTGCAGGTCCCACATCTATTGTCTAATTATTTTGGGCGGGGGGAAGAATTTGGAATCTTCTACCTATCTTTGCCTGGAAGTTGAGGGCTACAGCAAAAGCACCTGTGCAAATGCTTCCTGCAGTGTTTTTTAGGGGAGGTGACACTTGAAACCAAAACCAGGCAGTGCAAAACACTTTTGGAGCATCAAGGACAGCTCTGAAGCTGTTCGTCTTCATATTTATTTTAAATCCAAAGTGCCTGGTTGTGCTGTGGTGCTGGGAGGTCAGCAGCAGCACTCCTGCTGGGTATTTGCTTGGCCGTGAGGAAAAGCAGACCTTAATCCTTAATCTCCAGAATACTGTTAGTGAAATTACATTTACAAGCCTTCCTTGTCATGGGGTGGGCAGATGCCTGGCTCTGCCTATGCCCCATTACATCCTCTTCTCTCTCTCTCCACAGTCTTTTGATGAAAGCGGGAGGCGCACGATCACCCACTCAGCCATGTCCAGCACCATTGGCTTCTGTCTCTTCTCCAGCCTGGATGATGGGATGGGCTATGGCTGTGTGGAGGGTGTCCTCGACTGCTGGCACCAGGAGGGTATAGAGAACAGCCAGGAGATCCTGAAGGTAAGTGACAGCTCCATCTCACCCCTTCTATTTGCCTATTTTTTTACCCAGTGTGGGATGCTGGATTACTACTTTTTTCCACTTCCTTAGAATTCCCAGTGCTAGTGAGAAGCATCTAACTGTTCCAGGAAATTTCAAGTAATTTCCTTTATTGAAATTCTGGTGCATCCCAGAGAGCTAGAAGTTAATGAGGGAGGGAAAAAAAAAGTAACATGATTTCCAGCTTGGCTTGAAATTTGTAGAAAATTCACTTGTATTTGTAGAAAGTAAATGATAAGTTGACTATGAACCGGCAGTGTGCCCTTTTGGCCAGGAGGGCCAATAGTATCCTGGGGTGAACTGGGAGGTCTGTGGCCAGCAGGCTGTGGTTCCTCTACTTGACCCTGGTGAGGCCACATCTGGAGTACTGTGACCAGTTCTGGGCTTCTCAGTACAAGGAAGACAAGGAGCTGTGGAGAGGGTCCAGCGGAGGCCACAAGGATGATTGGGGGTTTTGGAGCATCTTTCTTATGATGAGAGATTGTGGGAGCTGGGCTGTTTAGAGAAGGGAAGACTGAGAGGGGATCTCATTAGTGCATATAAATATCTCAAAGGAAGGTGCCAGAAGGATGGTGACAGACTCTTTTCAGTGGTGCCCAGCAACAGGACAAGCAGTGACCATAAACTAAACCACAAGTTTCACCTCAACATGAGGAAGAACTTCTTTTTGTTGAGGGTGGTAGGGTGTCCAGAGTCTCTCTCTCTCTCTCTCTCTCTCTCTCTCTCTCTCGACACATTCAAAACCCTCCTGGACTCATTCCTGTGTAACCTGCTCTAGGTGGCCCTGCTTTGGCAGGGGGGGTGGACTAGATGATGTCCAGAAGTCCCTTCCAACCCTAATGATTGCAATTCTCTAAATTTAAATCCTTTACCTCACTAAACATCTGCTCCTGCAAACCTTTCAGCACTGGGATGTCCTGAATTACTGCCTGTGCTGAGGTGGAGGGACAGCGCTTGGAAAGTCTGCCCGGTCCTTCATGTTTTATTATACAGAATGAAGGGTAATGGGGGTTGCAAATCAACCTTGCCCATCTCACTGGAAGCTGTGAATGGGAGATGATAAATTCATGTGCTGTTCTGAGGCCATCACTGGGTTCTCAGCAGCAATGGTGGCAGATTTCTTTTGGCATTTAGCAGCTGTATTGACACCCTGGTGGTAATAAACTCTACCATTGCTCAGGCTTTAAAAACCACTTGTAGCCTGGGCTCATGTAGACCAGTTTGATGATGTGGTGCTACTTACAGTGAACTTGTGTGATATAACTTCTGCTTGTTGCTTTACTCTTGTAACTTGCTTTGTTACCAGTGTTCGCAGTGTTTCAGCCCCACTGCCAGCCCTTCTGCGCTCCACTTTGTGCTCCTGCAGACTTAAGCTGAAGGAAATGAAAAGCAGTTGAAGGCTCCGGGTAGACCTTAGAGCAGCTTCCAGTGCCTAAAGGGGCTGCTGACACAAAAGCTGGAGAGAGACTTTTGACAAGGGCCTGTAGGGATAGGGCAAGGGGAAATGGCTCTAAGCTTAAATACGGTAGATTTAGATCAGATATTAGGAAGAAGTTCTCCCCTGTGAGGGTGGTGAGGCACTGGAACATGTTGCCCAGAGAAGCTGTGGCTGCCCCATCCCTGGCAGTGTTCAAGGCCAGGGTTGATGGGGCTTTGAGCAACCTGGTCCAGTGGTAGGTGTCCCTGCCCGTGGCAGAGGGTTGGAACTGGATGATCTTTAAGGTCCTTTCCAACCCAAGCAATTCTATATGGTTGATTATGTATGATTCTTTACTCTCTAAGAGGTCGGATACTTGCTATCAAATACCTCTTACAAGGCTGCTTCTGTGTTTCTACTGCAAGAGCTGATTTTGTTCAACACGCGCATCTTCAACCCCTTTCTTGTAGCATTTGAATACGTAAGAAGGCCAGTGTAGTTATGTCCTCTAGAGAATTAGTAGTTTTAATCAGGCATGGGCTTAATTTCCTGCTGGTCTTGCAGCACACCCAAGACACTTTCCATCTCCACAGCTGTCAGCAGTTCTTTAACATAGGAAAGTAGCAGAGATGTCTGATTTATTGCCCCAAAGGCATTTTTGACAGATTAATCTCTTCTGAGCCTCCTTATCTTATTCTGTCACTTCATGAACAAATGTCTCCAGGCTCCTGCAGGGCAGGAAAGCTTGTTCTGGTCTAACATGTTGTGTTTTGCAGGCTTTGGACTTCAGCTTGGATGGGAAGGTGAACCTGACAGAGCTGACGCTGGCTCTGGAAAATGAGCTTCTAATAACCAAGAATGGAATCCACCAGGCAGCCCTGGCAAGTTTCAAAATGGAGATCAGACACTTGCTGTAAGTCACCCAGGTTGCTGGCTCTGCTGCTTCCTCACTGCACTGTCCCTTTGGCCAAGCAGGAGTTTAAGTAGGAACTGATTAATGATGGTTCATAGCACTTCGAGGAGCATTGATGTGGTGCTGCCCTTTCGCTGGAAGGCAAGGTTCTCTGGTAGCTTCATGAGAGACTTCTAGTGGTCTCATTTTGCATGGGTAAAACACTCACACTCGAGTGTTGCAGAAAAATAGACTTAAAGTCCAAGCAGCAGGCTGTTCCCAGAGCCCTGCTCTGCAGTCTGGAAATGGTCACTGCAATCTGCAGTTGTCAGTGGCCAAGGAATGCAGAACTGAAGATGGAGGCTGGTGCAATTTGGTAAGCAGTACCTTTTAATAATAACTGATTTCTTGCAATAGTGTTACATAGGTTTTGCCATGGGATAAAGGTGTGGGTGAGGTACAAAACCTCTTTGGACCCCCACTTTTTTCGTTTGAAAGTCAACGCAGTTTGAATTTGCACTGGACTTGCTGTCAGGCCTCTCTATTGAGAGAGCATAGGAGGTGAGAAACATATTCCCCTGTTTGTATATTTAATATAGATATTATATACATGTGCTAGTGAACTCAAATATTTCTTCATGAGACACCAATGGATCACCTTGCCCACCACACTTTGGAGACCCCTGCTCTAAGAGTTGCACCCTCAGTTTTGCATTGGTTCATTCCTCTTGTGTAACTGTTGCATCCATCTGCCATGTGCATGAATTCCAGTTGTTAGTGGTATTTTGTTTGTACTGTAAATCTTTGAATAGTTTAGATAATTATCGGCTTATGCCTCCATCTCCATGCAGCACCATAGATGACTTTCACTGGTCATTAAGACTGCAAGGTCATTAAGTTCTGTTACCTGTTGGCTCACCACTTTTGCTTGCAAGTTGCCCACTTTGCTTGTATGAAACTTCACAAGATGAGGTTCTCGATGTGTTTGCATCTACATGCGTAAATAACTTCATGTTTACACAATGGAGAGATTTGTTGTCAAGTTCTCATCAAGAAAGCTGCTCAGTGTAGCAGATCTTACCAACTTGTGATGAAGACCTGGTTGGGTGTAGTGTAAAGGTGAAGTGGTAAAGGTAATAAAATGAGAGAACAAATAAATGAGCAGAAAGTGGCCTGGCAAAATGGCATAGCACTGCAGTTTGAGGGGCTAGACCATAGCTAAGGAGTTCTAGTGTTGAGGTGTTGTGGACCTAGGAGAGGATATCAAGACATGTCCAGAGCTGTGTGTGCAAGTTCGTACCTAGTGACTAAATGCAGTTGATAAGACCCTTGTCAACAAAGGAGAGCTTTCTGAGATGCTGTTCTCTGATGAGCTTTTTGCAAGTATCTTCTCTGGGGGAGCTGTGAGGGATGACCTGATCCAGACCAACTGTGCTTACCCTAGGGAGAGGGCTGACCAAGTGGCCAGAGAAAAAGAGAAGCTGCGGTCAGACTTGGAAAAGGCTGAAAAGCTGAAATTCCTGATGGCCTCCGAAGTGGATGACCACCACGCCGCAATTGAGCGCCGAAACGAATACAACCTCAGGTATGGTGATCCAGTTCATCCCTCTCCTCCTTTTTTGCATCGTTGCCACAGCATTGCAGGGGCTCGGTGATAGAGGTAATGGCTTCACACCTGCTGATTACCACTGAGCTTCACTTGCAGCAGCTTTGGCTGACTGCTGCTTCTTATGAGCTTTTCTTGCCTCCGATGCCTTTGTAGGAAGCTGGATGAAGAGTACAAGGAACGAATTGCAGCTCTAAAGAATGAGCTGCAGAGAGAGCGGGAGCAAATCCTGCAGCAGGCTAACAAACAGCGGCTGGATCTGGAGCAGGAGATAGAAAAGCTGAAAAATGATGAGAACTACATCCGTGACCGCCTCGCCCTGTCCCTGAAGGTAACAAGCACTAAATGCAGCTCTGTCCTTCCCCCAGAAGACAAGGATGCCCTGAAGTAGGGAGCAACATTTGCAATGTGGTTCTTGTGAGAAGGCATGTTGCAGTGCATGCTGAGCTAGCTGAAAATAATTTCAGCAGCAAGATAGAGGCATATCTACGAGAATTGGTTTTTTTTAGGTCACCTTGATAGGTTACTCCTTAGGTTGATAAAGCTCCAGTTCAAATCTCTGCTGCCATTAAGTGCAGAGTGTGCATGTGTATGGTTATCAGAAGGGCTGTGTGCACTGTTGGCTGTTTGGCTGTCCAGCCAGGAGATAATGTCTTGACAAAGTTTAAATTACTGTTTTAAAAGCAAACACACAAACCCTTTAAAACAAGCTTTCTGCTGTGCCTTTTGGTAATTTAACTGCTGCCTAACGCAATGGTATCACTCACCTGTGACCCCACAGATTCAATTCCTTTTCTAGATTTTTTTTATGTCTGCTGCCTGACAATGTAATTAACCTTTGCTCAGTTTAATAAAAAAATTAAATTGGTAATGGTGTTGTCTTACAAACACATGAGGGAGCTGATGAACCCTTACAGATGTTCAGGTGAGCAGCTTTTGAAAGGGGGTGGTTGTCCTGTGAGCATCAGGAACATTGTAGAATGTTCTTCCCGAAGCAGTCAGCTGAAAGGTGAGAAGAGCCAGAGGAGCACATGGTTTCTGAGCTGCTGCAGGTCTGGAGTGCACATTTGCTGTTCTGCTGCAAGCAGGAGGGTTGTATGTGCATGGATTCACAATTCCTGTCTTCAGCTGAAGCTTGTAGCAGTGTCATGCTCTGACTTGACTGGGAGATTACTCTTTTTCTGGTGTGCTAATGGCTTCGTCCTCCTTCAAAATCTGAGGCTGTTGGGGTGGTTTTTTGTTTGATGCAGAAAAACAGTCGCCTGGAAAGCGAGCTATTGGAAATGGGAGAAAAACTGTCCAAGTATGAAAGTTTGGCAAGCAAGCTACAGAGGAACTTGGAAAACGTCCTGACTGAGAAGGTAAATCCTCCTCTTCCCGGTCTGCTTCCAGAATTAAATTGCTTTTTGGTTGCTACACATAAGCTGCCAATTTAATAGCTGGAGGCTCTTGTGGTCCCTATCCAGATGTGACCAGCCTGCCTTTTTGACGTGGACTGCCTGTCTCGCTTCCAGTTAAGGAAATTAGAGAGGCTCCAGCTTAGCTGTAGTTTTACACTAATTAACAGCAGAGAGCTTTACAGTGAAGCAATCATCTTGCAGGTCCATGGGGATTTTATTCCCCAGCACAATGTTTTGGATAGACCCAACATGCAGGCCCTTTCTAGGGAAGATGATACATGAGGGGTATCTCTGCTGCATCTTAAGTGAAAGGTGAGGTGAAGAGCTGGTTGATCATGGTTATATCACAGTAAACTCATCCAAATAACAGCTTCTTCAAAGGCATTTTGGTGTATGTGTGCTTCTATAGGCAGAAGCTTATATACTGGGATTCTGACCGAGCATCTATCTTCCAGACTGCTTTAAAGCTGGAATTGTTTATTAAATTGTGATGTGCATATGCTAAGCTAGAAAGTTGAGGTCTGAAATCAAAGTTAGCATGTATATAGCTAGTATCTGCTAAGGAGGTTACTCTTTGTTCCTTCCCAGCAGGGAAGCAGAGCTTCTGTATTTAAAATAAGATGATAAAAAAGAGGGGAGGGGGTGCAGGCTGCAGGATTGCCAGTGGATGGCACTCAGGCTGCGATGAGCAGGTGATGTGGTGGGTAGAAGAGTAACTGGATTCTGTTGTTGGTATTTCAGTTTGGGCACCTGGATCCCAGCAGCACAGAGTTTTTCCTGCAGGAGGAGAGACTGGCACAGATGAGAAGCGAGTACCAGCGGCAGTGCAGAGTAAGTGGAGCCCAGGGCTGGAGACCTGGCACCTGTCTGCCTATATTCATCAAGAACATCCTCACTGCAAATGGCAGCACAGAGCAGCAATATAAAGCTGATGAGTTTTTTTCCTGTATAATTGTTTTGGTTTTGTTTTGTTTTCTCTTACATTAATCCAAGCTCTATAGGGGTGGAAAGGCCTTGCCACAGAGGTGGCTGGCTGAGCTAAAACAATGAGGGTTCATGGATCCTCCTTCACTCCCCAGCTGTACATCAAGCCCAACTTCTTGCACAGTTGTGCACTAGTGGCTTTTTGATTTATGAAATAAACTTTGTCCTAATTTGTATCCAGAGTTGAAGGAACTTACAGTTGAAATAGAATATTCCTGAGTTTTGCTGTTTTCCAAAACAGTAGTGTTTTCTTAAAACTGAAAAGGTAAAACTCGTCTTCTTCTCCCTACGTCTTGTATGGCTGAAGTACTTCCTTAAGGTGGGGTTGCAAGTTACCTATTTACATACCTGTTTTCTGATGACTACAATGATTACCAGTATTTTTCTTATCTGTTCTGCATGATCCTTTTCACACAATAAAGGACTACCTTGGCAGAAGGCTTTCTAATCTGAAACAGAACAGTAGCTCTCTTAGGAAGTTGCAGTTTAAAGGCAAAAATTGTCTATAAATACTTGTTGAATTGATGCATTTTGATAAGATGTTGCTTGAATATAAAATTTGTTTTCTTTTTTTGAGTACTGGCAGATATGAATCAGTACTCAAGGTTTATTTTCCTTTCCAATCTGCAGAATTGTCCTGACATATTCAGGGATTCACATTCCTCAGTAAATGCTGTTTATCAAGTTGAGTGCATGGCATTTGGCATAAACACTCGGGATATTCCACTGGCAAGTGGGCAGAAGTACCAGATGGTAAATGCAGTAATGAGGGTATCTCTTTCCTAATTTGATCTTCTGGCTTCTGATTTGATTTTTCAAGTAGATGGTGTTTGAGGGGGCATTTCTTGACTGTTTGAAAATGTTCCTAAGCTGCTGTTTAAAAAAAAGGTCATAGGAAGAAGGAATAAAGTGAAAGGTCCTGGAGCATGATCTACTTTAGGGGCAGAATATACACAGGCTGTCAGTCTGAAGATGGTTCTGCTCTTTTAGTAAAAAACATCTGTTGCTTGCACATATTGGAACCTGGAGAAGGGTATTGTTTTGCAGATAGGAGAACGACTAACTGGCACCCTGGCAGGATTATTGTCAAGTCTTTACCTACTGTAATTTCCTTCTACATGTCTCATCATGGGAGTGTGTGGATGTGAAGATGCTGAATTGTCTGTGGTCACTTTTACTCAGGTTTCTTTTTCCCCTCTTTCAGGAGCTGCAAGACCAGATAGATGAGCTGCACTCGGAGCTGGAGGAGTACCGTGCCCAAGGAAAAGTGCTCAGGCCTTCGCTGAAGAATTTGCTGTCGGAAGAGTTTGACATTGATATGAAAAGTCATGGCAATAGTGGTATTGAGCCTGACCAAGGTAAAGCACATCTCCTGTATAACCAACTTCTCTGCTATAGGTATTTGTGATAACATCTTAGAGGCAATTACGTAAAAGCTTTCCCAAATCTTCACAGTGAGGCACAAACACAACCTCTGATTTGCTATTTAACATGGAATATGGCTGTTGTATTATCTTCAATGCCAAAATGAATGTTTGCAGTTTTTTGTCTGTGTGTGTGATGGGAGCTTGAGAGCTGCAAGGTAGCTGCCTAAACAAGTTTAAATTGATGAAATAATTCTGTTGAGAATGTATCTCTTTGGGCTTCAAGAATATGTATATAATTACTGTTTTTGAAGGACTTGGTTCAGAAGACTGCAACCCACTAAATATGAGCATAGAGGCAGAAATGGCTATTGAACAAATGAAGGAGCAACATCACAGGGATCTGCATCACCTCAAACAGGAGCTTGAAGACACAGTAAGCTATTTTATCTTAAAATAAAATTTCACAACTTTTCCAGTCTCTTCAGAGATGGAATGGTCTTAAAGGACTTTTAATTCCTGGTCAGATTATAACCTTTCTATGAATCTAGGCCTTTAGCTTCTCTGTTCCTTCTGCACATTGCTGTGTGATGGAGGGGTGCTGGAGAAGGCTGAATGAATGCTGAGGTAGACAGACACACATGCCACCCACCAGCTAACGAGAGCAGTGAGCTGTTCTGATGCAGTATTGCATTTCCAGTAGTGAAAGCCTGCTGCATCTGAATTAGCCACTTCACTCCTGCTGACATGGGATAATTGCAGGTTAGAAAGGCTGCTGGCAGGAGTCTACATTGCTAAATGCTATGCTTGTGCAGTCTGGTGGTGTCAAAACGTGATCTGTCCTCTGGGAGTACGGAAACTGCTGTTATGCTACTGAAAATGGGCAGTCAGCTCCCTGTTTCCTGGGTGTCCATCTGCAGATTATTCTTGCCATGCTTGCAGAAATATCTCTATCAGCTCTATGTGGAGGAAGCCTGGGTATGGATGGGCTTTGAGTCCCCACTGCAGTAGCTGGTGTGCTAGGATAAGCTGGTACAGCTTTGGACATGGCACAGTGCCCACCATCAGCCTGTGCTGGCACATCCCTGGCAGGGTCACAGTGTTCCTCTGCAGGTGAGGTGCACTGGTGTAGAGATGGCCAAGCTCATTCTATGGGAGTCAGTCCAGGAGCAGAAGTAAGGGGTCCCATCAGGCTTCCCCTGTGTCTATCAGATATAATTGTTATAGGACTATAAATATTCTTTTCATATATGGCATAACATGAGTATGCTGAAACTGTATTGTGATGAAGTTGGGATGGGAGTGGGGAATGGGGGCTGATAAAATATCACCCCAGAATAACTACTTAAGTGTTTGTCTTCTGTCAGGTTTTGGTGTGGTGGTTTGTTTGTTGGTTGGTTTTTTGTGGGGGTTTTTTTGTTTGTTTTTTGTGGGGTTTTTTTGTTTGTTTGTTTTGTCTTTGTTTTGGGTTTTTTTTCCTTTGGTTTTTGTTTTTGTTTCTGGTCTGTTTGTTCATTTTGTTGTTGTTTTGTTTTTGTTTAGGTCTTTTTTTTGGGGGGGTGTGGTTGTTTGTTGGGGTTTTTTTGTTGTTGTTGTTATAAAGGGCAAAACAAAAATGCACAAAAAAATTCTGCCTCCAAACCAGAAAAATACGCCAAAAAATCCTCACCCAAAACTAAACCCACCCAAAAAACCCACCCCAAAATAAAATAAAACCCCCTAAACACAGCCCACAAAACAATCTAACAACCCCCTCCCCCAAAACCCTGAAAAACTCTAAACCACCAAACAAATACCTCCCCTTATCTCCCTTTTAAGAGGAAAGGCCTCATGTGCCTCTTAATTTGGGGAAGGTTTTGAAAAAGTAGTCAGTGAAGTGCAGTCCACTTGCAATTTGCAAAACTGACTTAGGGCTTCAGAGTTGTTAGTAGCTTCTCTTCTCACAAATTCGTTTAATGGAAAAGCATGAATTTCACTGGCTTCTATGTAATACTCATCTAGGCATTAGCATTCTTTGCAGAGGGAATCAGTATAAGATGCGAACGCGTAAATCAAAATATTCTATAGAATATATGGAAATATTTTGTACAGAAATGTTGAGAAAACATTTCTGTAGAAGGTTCTGTTGAAAAGGAGCCAATCCAATCTGGTTTCTGTTTTGTAGGTGAACCATTACGAAAAGCAACTGGACGAGACAAAAATCCACTCTGAAAAGGAACAAGAGGATATGAGGAAGAAGTACACTGAAGAGATGCATGTCATGGAAAAGCAAATAACTGGTCTTAAAAATCAAATTGTAGAACTGCAAGGAGAGGCAGCAGTGCTCAGAGAACAGCAAGAAAAGCTTGACTGTAAACACAGTGATGAGAAAAACAAATTACAGATGCGTTTTGATGAGGAAAAAGCCAATCTTCAAGAACTACTGAGGCAGGAGCATGAAGAAGATGTTAGAGCCAGGCTGGATCAGATAAATGAGAAGTTTAGTCAAGAACGGGAAGAACTGATCCAAAATGGTGTCTGGGTGGAAGAAAAGATGAGAGTTCTAGTGCAAACACTGCAGGAAGAGAAAGTAGAGCTGGAACGTGGCTTTCATGAACAGCTGAAAAGGATGGCTGAGGTGCATGCCCTGGAGAAGAAAGAGCTCCAGCAAGAGCTGCTGAGGAAACATGAGCAGGACCTGGAGGAGGAAAGGTAAGTGTCAGTGCTGGTGTGGACAGTGGTGGTGTACACTGACCTCAGTGGCTTGTCATGGTGACCATGGTGAACCTACTGCAGAATTGACTCCTCATGCTTAATTAAAGTGTACAAACTGTACAGTGCTGGTATGTGTTTTATTCCACAATATTGGGCAGCTGTCGAGGGGTTGTTTTTCTTTTGACCTTTCTTAAGCAGATACTTAACATTGATTTTTAACTCACCCAGAGGCAACAATAGTGTTAAAGCATAACCAGACACTATTAACTTGAGCCTCTGCTCAGGATCTCTGTGCTTTACAAATCCTTGCTTTGCACTTTTAAAGCATTTGGGTTTTCAGACTTCTTTTTTCAAGAGGTAAAGGGATGGCTGGTAAATGCTTTTAGCTAAGATCAACTATTAAAAGAAACTGAAACCCTGCAGAGGTGACGGGGAGTGATGGGGGTAAGAATATCAGCCCCTACAAATCTGATCATAAGAATAGAAGGACATATATTGTACACGAAACCTTTTCTGAGGATATTTCATGAGTTACACTTTTCCAAGGCAATGAGGTTTTTATTTTTGAAAGTTTCAACAAACTGCCTCAAATTTAACTTTGGCTCTCAGAAACACCTGTCATGTAATACTTCATCTAAAACTCAGTGAAGAAGTGGGGTTTTTGTCAGCTTGTTTTATTCAGCCTAAAAAGCCATTTGAATCTATTTAAGTTAGCCCAGAGTTTAGTAATGTCTTATGTTAACCATGTCTAGGAAAAAAATGGAAAGTGACTATAACAGAAGAGCATCTCATGTAGAAACTCCATTTTCTGCCAACACACAAACACTTGTGAATAAATATGAAGAAACGATCCAAAATCTGGAAGGACATTACCAGCGAGAGTTGCGTGAACTTGCTGAACAGCAAAGGGAGGCAAAATCTCAGTGGGAGTTTGAAAAGGATGAAATTGTTCAGAAGGTTGCTGAAGCCCATGAGCAACTGAAGGAAAGTCTGGCAAATGAAAAGGCCATTTCTTCTGCCCTCACCCAGGAGAAAGATCTCCTGGAGAAAAACTTCAAGGAAGAAGTGAACAAGCTTGTGTGCGAGAGAGAGCAGCTTCAGAAGGAGCTGCAGGACCTGAGGAATGCTGCTGAGAAGCAAGCGAAAAGGTTGAATGATGAAATAACACAACTCCAAAATGACTACGAAAAAGAGCTAAAGTGCAAAGAAGAGCGTATATCCGTGGTGGAGGAAAATGGGAAGCTGTTTAGGCAAAAGCTGGAGAGACTTTACAGTGAATATAAGCAAGAGAAGGAAGACCTCAATTCCAAAGTGCTTGCTTTGGAGAATTTAAACCAGGACATTTGTGTAAGAGCAGAAACAGAAAAGGCTGAGATGAGTTTGGAAATCTTTAACCTTCAAGGGAAAATACAGAAATTACAGTGTGAGACCCATTGTTTTTCTGCACTACAAAATCATTATAGGGTCCTGGAAAATGAGTATGCAAAAGCAAAGAGCAGAATTGCTTCTTTTAGTAGTATGGCACCTCTGGGAGATGATGTGGATGTCCTCTTAAATCTACAGAAAGTGCATGAACAAGCAGTGAAGGAAAATGTCAGAATGGCTGCTGAGATCGTCAGGCTGCAGCACAAATTGCAAGTGGCAGAGCAGGAACTGGTGCAGCCTCCCAGTCCTGGCTGCTCCTACTCTGGCTCAGAACCATCTCAGCTGCCAGATGAAATGGATCCCATCTTTGAAGGGTTGCCCAGCGACTGTAAAGATGCAGACAAGGAAACAGATTTGAATGTCCTTCCACTTCTGGAGGCTGATTCTACAGATCTGGAAGAAATTATTGAGATGGATTCAGATTTGGAGAAAGCATGTGTTAAAGCCAGAGCAGACAGCCATGCCTTCAAGGTGCAGGTGTGTCAGATGCAAGGAAGGAAAGTGGCAGTGGAAGCTGCTCTGGTTAACCTGAATGACATGCATCTCCACAGAGAGAGAGGGGAGAGGCATACAGTGGAGCACAGCTTACAAAGCATGTGCACTGAGCTGCAGCAAAAAGTTGATCTTTTGAGGTAACGTACACTCGCAAAACTTTGTGGGAAACATGCTGCTTGGAAACTAACCTAGCATCCCACTCTGCTTTGTAGCCACCTGCCTGCTGTATGGCTACTGCATTAACCCCTGTAGTTTAACTCTGATTAGAAAACAGTGCCTTGGACTTGTAACTACTAGCAAGCAGGCTGTTTAATTGTGGATAACGACAATTGAAATGTGTGACTTTCCTCTCTGATCGTGACCTAACACAAATGGTAGAACAGGAGCAACCTGCCAGCTGTTCTGCCTGTGGATGTACTCACCTTTGCAGTGTGTAGTTTATGGTACACCAGAAACTCCTGCATTTTTATGTACAAAATACTATGGTAACACTTCCAGAATGCTTTCAGCTTTTACTAATATCACTTCTTCACTTGGTTTGCACCCTTCTAGTACTAAATGCTACTTGGAATGGTGAAAATACTTCTGGTTTCCTCAATATTTAAGTTAATACTAGAGAGATATGGTAGCTTTTTTCCCCAGCAGGAGCACTTAGTGTTACAAATCCATCAGGTATGTGATATGGTAAATACCATTATAACACAGAGAATATAACAGGTTTTAACTACTTGTTTTTAATGGCTGTATTTCAGTAAAGATTTTTTTTTTTGAGTCGATGTCATAGTTGAAACATTATTCTCAGACTAAAGCTGAAACCCAGCATTGTACCACCTACTAGGAAGAAAGTTAACTCTATCCCAGCTGAAACCAGGACAGTATCCACCCCTTATTTCATACCATTCACATCATGCGAGGTCCCACACTTCCCACCATCACCTTTTCTGTCTTTAGATATATAAATATATATACACACAGAGAGATCATTCCCTTAGTCCCTACAAAAGTTTGAGTTCCATGATCTGGGGCTCCATCTTCATAACAGCTTCTCTAGACAGGAAGGATGGATGATGGTGTGTGGTGTTGGATTGTTGCATGCTAAAGCTCATTTTAGTTCTATCACTGCTGCACTTGTCTAGTTTTATCAAAGCTCATTCTTCATTAATGTGGTGGTAAAAAGGGAGTTGGGTTCTGAAGCGATGGAGATAGGTGCCACAAGTATCCAGCACAGTAATGGGTTGCTGCAATAGAGGCAATAATGTTCAATGTTATACAGCATCATACAGTTTAATTCATTGGCTACTTTAACCCAGAATCAAATCTCTTTGAGGTACGCACCAGAGTTCCCATCCTCTTACGTTACCCATCAAATGCACCCAGGTCCTTGAGCAAAAGCGATCCCACAAGTGGATTTGCCTTTGCCTGAGGCAGGAATAACCCAGACTCTCTTCCCTGGCAAATTCTTTATGTGCACCACAAGAACTTTATCCTCCTCTGTGGTTCATAAAAGCTTCGATTGGGCTTGGCCAGCCCGGTTGGAAGATCCTTTAGTAACTAACCAGGTGGTGTTTGCTAAAAGTGTATTCCAATGTTTGAAAGTTTGGGATTGTGATGACATCCATCTAGCCATTTTATTTCCAAAAATTGGATCTCCTTTGCAGGTCTCATGGCCTTACTCTGTTTTATGGCAAACTGGCCTTCAGAAGGACCTGGATTATTTTCTTCCTTTTCTCAAAAACTTCCTCTGCTCTATCACCCTACATGATAATGTCATCAATGCATTGCAGATGTTCTGGAGCCTGCCCCTGTTCCAGTGCAGTCTGGATCAATCCATGGCAGATGGTAGGGCTGTGTTTCCACCTGTGGAGCAGTTGATTCCACGTGTACTGGATGCCCTTCCAAGTAAAAGTGACCTGTGGCCTGCACTCTGCTGCCAAAGAGATTGAGAAAAATGCATTGGCAATATCAACTGTGGCACACCACCTGGCTGCCTTTGACTCCAGTTCATACTGAAGTTCTAGCATGTCTGGTACGGCAGCACTCAATGGTGGGGTGACCTCCTTCAGGCCCTGATAGTCTACTGTTAGTCTCCACTCTCCATTCCACTTTTGCACTGGCCATATGGGGCTATTAAAGGGTGAGCGGGTCCTGCTGATCACTCCTTGGCTCTCCAGTCATCCAGCTTATGGATGGGAATCGGGGAGTCTCAGTTGGTGTGATATTGCTGCCGGTGCACTGTTGTGGTCGCGATTGGCACTTCTTGTTCTTCGACCTTCAGCAACCCCACAACAGAAGGATCCTCTGAGAGACCAGGCAAGGTGGACAGCTGCTTAATTTCCTCTGGCTCCAAGTCAGCAATACCAAAATCCCATTGGTACTCTTTTGGGTCCTTAAAATACCCTCTCCTCAAGAGGAAGGATGCTTACTTTTAATAGCTGAGATGTGTGTCTGTACAGGTGGGAAGTAGGATCTATCCTCTTTTTGCTGCTGGAACTCGTGGAACAGTTTCTCACATTGTTTGGACAGCTTTTCCACAGCAGAGATGTAGGGCCATAGGGAGGAAGAGAGGGTTTTTTCATATTGCTGGAGTTGGCAAGTTAATTTATTCATCGTTGGTGTGTCTGCACCTTTCCAGGTCGGTGGTGCCAGTGAGCTGGCATATGACAGTGGTGCACTTTGAACCACTTCCCAACATGTCACTGGTGTGCTCTGGATTCTGTCTGGATATGTGGGTAACTGTGCATGTTTGGATCAAAATAAACCTAGTGCAGCTTATCCCCTCAGGTACTGGATACCCCTCTCTATAGTTGTCCATTTCCCTGGGTTGCATGCAACATGTTCTTTGAAGGGATACCTTTCCTTCACAGCTGATAGCAGTCAATTCCAGAGGCTGAGGGATTGTGTCCCTTTCCCAATCAACTTGACAACACCTGCTTCCCTAGAAAGTGATCCTAGCTGCTTGGCTTCCCTGCCCTCTATGTCCAGGCTACTAGCTTCATTGTCCCAGCATCAGAGCAGCCAGGTGATAATGTGCTGACCTGGACAACAGCTGAAATCTTTTTGTATATCCTGCAGCTCACTCAGGGGCAGGGATTGAGATGTTACTTCTGGTTCTTCCTCTTCCTCTGTTTGTTGTGAAGGCCCTGTTTGTCCTCTTTCACTACTCAAGATGCCTTCCATGTCTACTTCTTCTTCTGTACAAGGGTGTCTGATAGTGGCACAGATTAGTTCTTTGGTTCAGATACAATCTCTTTCAATGGGTTGGAGTAGCTGCTGTGTCTGTTGTCAGAGTTAGAGTGGAGTAGCCACGGTGCTCATTGTCAGGGTTGGAGTAGCTGTGGTGTCTGTTGCTTTGCCATCAGAACCAGAGACCTTCTTTTCACCTCAAGAGTACTGAATAGTTGAGCAGGGCTCTGTCGGCATGGGCCAGGCCCCCACACGTTGCAGTTACTTGTACCTCTCTGGTACTGCCAGGATGACAGCATACCTTTTTAAAGGTTTTACTAGCTTTTCCAGATTTGCTCAAGGGTGAAGTTCCAAACCACTGGAGGAGCCCACAGACCCAGGTGCTTGTCCATGCTATCCCACACATCCTGCCACTCATAACTATCCAGCCTTGAGGAATATCTCTTCGTGGTATTCTGAAGTAGTTGTTTCACCTTAAATCAGATCTGAACCATATGCAGCAACATGCTGGTTCCCAGCAAAAAGACCAGGTTGGTTTCAAGAGTACCCAAATGATATTAAAAATCTTTTAAGTTCTCAAATGCTACTCAAATAGGCTGGTGGGGAAGGTGTGGGAGGAGCTTCTCCATAGGTTGTCCCTCCAAGGAGAAAAGGCAAGAGGTATAATTATTCATAACTCCCATTAGGTGGCTTCCAACATATAGAGGCGATGGCAATGCTGAGTACACACACCAGATTAGCTTCATGACCAGCAATAATATTGTGTTCCAAACCATTACTAAAAAATACAACAAAACAAGAACCTTAGTGCAGGCCCTGTGGATGATTAAACATCACTGCAGGGAGCGCATACTGCAAGGAAGGTGCTACGTAGTGCAACTCTGAAAGCAAATAAATCAACATTGTGACCCGTGACTGTTAAACCAGTACAATGAATGTTTATAATGAATTTATTTTGACACACTCTGGTCAGATCTGTTTTTACCTCAACCTTTTGTGCCCCATGTTGGGCACCAAAAGGGACCCAGCCAGTAACCCAGCACCACACAGCCCTTTGCTCACCCCTCCCTCTGCCTTTCCCCACTGGATGGGATGGAGAGGAGAACTGAAAGAATGTAAACCCCACGGGTTGAGGTAAGAACATTTTAATAACTAAAGTACAATATTAAAATGATAAAGGAAATAACAAGGGGAGAGAGTATAAAACTAAAAAGGGGGGAAACAAAACAAAAACCAACCAACAAACTGCAGTGATGCACAATACAATTGCTCAGCACCCACTGACCAATACCCAGCCTGACCCAAGCAGCAATTGGTCCCTTCTGGGTAACTCCCCCCAGTTTATATACTGGGCATGATGTGCTGTGGTATGGAATACCCCTTTGGCTAGTTTGGGTCAGGTGTCCTGTATCTGCTTCCTCCTGGCTATCAGTGCCCCTCCTCACTGGCAGAGCATGAGATTGAAAAGTCCTTGACCAGGGTAAGTGCTACTGAGCAACAGCTAAAACACTGGTTTATCATCAGCATTGTTCTCAGACTGAAGCCAAAACACAGCTCTGCAGCAGCTACTAGGAAGAAAACTCTATCCCAGCCAAAACCAGGGCAGTACATAAAGTGGCTGCAAGTGGCTTAAATGGTTGTTCAGCACCAGTCTGCTGCAAGAAATTGTTCTTTCAGGTATTATACCATGGCTAAGTTATTTCCTTACAGTTGCCTTGGGACAGAAAAGGCATTTTCCAGTGCTGCTGTTCCCAGCATACTGGACTGCAGAAACATCTGGGGAAGCAGATCACTCTCCTAGTAATCTGCATATTGTGGTGTTGAGTTGCTTAAAGTTATGTCATTTGTAACTTAAGGACTGAAAGGTATAGTACAATATTAGTGTGGAACTTTTACTAGGTATCTTAGAATTTAACCAACTTCAGCTATACAAAAACATGCACAAAAAGCCTCTTTTTCCAGCGATTTGGAGAGCCCTCTTACTAAATGAAATGTAAAATCCATATACCATTTGTACATAAGTTAATAATTGTAGCTTTGTTTTGAAATATTACAGGTAGCCTAGGCTTTTGGTAAATCTTGTCCCTGTGGGCCTAGATGATATATAGAACCAGTTTTCACTCATCTCATCTCTCTGTCACAGATTTGAAGCTGAGAAGCTCAGAGAAGAAAATACCGTTCTGAAAAATGAAGTGACTTTATTGAATGAGGAGGGTAGTGCTTCCAGCCTGAAACTGAGGGAGCTAAATGGGTCCCGAGAAGAAATGCGGTAAGAATTCAGTGGGGCATGTACTGTATATATGCCTTAGGGCTCTTGCTGCAGTGCAGACATGGTGGTTACATTCCTTCTTTCAAAACTCCTACATGTGTTAGATATTCTATGAAATTTGAAATGGCCTTATTTCCTGCATTTATTGTGGCTTCTGTTAATGAGCTTTCATTTTTCCTTAGGCAAAAGATAGAAGCTGTGAGAAAGGAGAAAGTGGCTGTACAGAAGATGGTTGACAACCTGAAAAAGCAGGTATACAGGCTGAGCTCATAACCTTCTCTGTAGAAGTCATCACTGTATGAAAGCTGTTCCTTACACAGTCACAAAGGCAGTAGAAAATGACCATCATATACATTTAAACTCTGATAACTGTTCTCATTAACTCTTTGGGATTAATGTGAGGCTTGTTTGACTTGATTGGAAAACTGCAACACTACTGTAACTACCCATCAGACTTGAAAGCACTTTCCATAGTCAACTTGGAAAGAAAGTTTATTTAATAGAAATATAAAGTTAAAATCTTTCTTCTGCAGTTTCTGTGGGTAATGCTCTGCAGTAGCCCATGGGGAAATAGAGGTTACGTGGCTCAGACTCTACTTATTTCCTATCTGGCTGGGTCTAGGAATGCTGCCAGCCATGACCCTTTGCTTGTATCCATGAGACCGCTACTTCTCTTTTAAGGGTGGTTTGTTATGCTAGGCAAAATAGAAAGTTTAAATAGCTCTTACATTCACTCCCCTCTTCATATTGCTTAGTAAAATTCTACTTGCTCAGAATAATCTACTAGCTCACCAGCACAACCCTCAAAATATAGATCACATGGCAAAGGGAAGGAGGAACAGAGCGGTGAGCTAGGTAACTGCTATTACAACTGATGTAATTGAGGCCAGTTATGAGAAATGAAGTTTGTGAGGCTGACCATGCATGCAACAGGTCATCAGGAGGACTCCTACTCCTGAATATGATTCTACTTGGTTTGGCCTAAAACTCGGGCTTGAAGCAAGTTAAAGAGCTATAGAGAAATAAAGCAAATAGTGCTACTGGGCTCATGACTGTTTCATAGAGTACAGGTAACAGCTACGCCACACTGTTTAGAGTCAGCGCTGAGTTAGAGTGATGCTTGTCAGTGCTTTTAATCATCTCAGTGGAAAGGAAAGGTTTTTTTACAATCCCATCCCCAGTGTAAAAGCAATTATAACTGGCACTGCTGTCCCAATTCAGGTGGCAGATCTGAAGACCAGAAACCAGCAGCTGGACTCTGAAAATACAGAACTTAGCCAGAGGAACTCCAAAAATCAAGCAGATGTGCAGGATCTTAATCAACAGCTGGCAAGGGTGCTTAAGCAAAAGGAAAGAGAAGCGGGAAAATGTACCCTGGAAGAATGGGAAAAGGAGAGACTGGTACTAAAAGAGGAACTGGAAAACTCCAAAGTAAAGGTACAGGATTACACTGTCTCTAACAGTATGAAATAACTGAACTTCTAGGAGTGTGCAGGTGCTATGGAGTTAGCATCCCATTCCTGAGCTCTGCATGCTCTTTCAAAGCTGAACTTCCAAGTACTAGCTGCAAATGTACATGCATGTGGTAGTGGGGATGGAAGGAAAGCCTTGCAGCAGCCAATAGCAGGGAAGTAGAAGTGTTCAGGTTTGTCTTAAAAATGGAGCTTAGTGGTGCTAAAGATTTACTTGTATTTTCCAGCATGCTTGTTCTGTGCAGTACAGGAGCCATTCCAGCTCCAAGCATGTCACTGGCTGCAGCATCATCTGGTTAATTTTTGTTATTCTGCATGTCTCCTATGTTGAAATCTGAACTTTTACTTTTTGTAGTCTTCAAATATGGTGTCTTCTTTGGAGATGGAGCTGTCGAAAATGAAGGTTCAAGCTCGTATACTGGAGCAGGAGAACCACATTCTCAAGCAGGAACTCGAGAAGACAAAACAGGTATGGCATCACATTTGAGTGTCGTGAGAGAATGCTGGCTGCCTCTTAACGTGCCCTGCTCTCTTGTCAGAGTTGGAAAGAGTTAATTCTTTAAAGAAAAGTCATAACAGTAGGGCATTATAAATCCTCTTGAAACAGTCTCTGGGTACAATGCACAATTGTTCAGATAAGGTTGGTTTCACTTAGCCTTTGCCAAAACGTCTTCCAGAGTAGTGGATCTACAAAGACAGGCTTTGATAATGAAGGGAAAGATGTAAAGCTCTAATCAAGGAATAGACAGAGCTTTTCTAGTTTATGCAGATGGGATAGAACGCCATATTATATAGTCACAGAATGCTCTGGGTTGCAGGAGACCTTAAAGACCATCTAGTTCCAAACCCCCTGCCACAGGCAGGGACACCTTCCACTAGACCAGGTTGCTCAAAGCCCCATCCAACCTGATACTGTGTAGCTCAGTTTAAGGACTGGTCTCTTCCAGCACATCCTTTCAGAGAGAATTCCTATTGCTAAACCCATCTGGAGACTCTGACATCTCACAGCTTCTGATGATAATTTCCTGGAGAGCTTGGTTATCGCCTTTGTAAGCATGGTTCAATTGGCTGTAAATATATGCTAATAAACACAGATAATGAAGGCTACAAATGAGTTAGCTCTCTTGATTAGGGCTCCATAAAGTAATTCCCTTTACAGTGTAAAGTACTCATTTGATGTACCCAATGCTTAGAATAGATAATGGTCTTAAAAAGCAAAAGCAGATGAGACCTATTCAGTACAGAGTAGATTGCAGCTTGAGTATAATTAAAGACAGAAGATTGAGTGAGCAAAGACAGAACAGCACAGGAGAAAGTAGAGTGTTCATAGAATCATAGAACCACAGAATTGATTAGGGTTGGAAAGGACCTTAAGATCATCTAGTTCCAACCCCCCTGCCATGAGCAGGGATGCCTCACCCTAGACCATGTCGCTCAAGGCTCTCTCTGGTCTTGAACACTGCCAGGGATGGAGCATTTACGAGTTCTTTGGGCAACCTGTTCCAGTACTTCACTATCCTCACAGCAAAGAACTTCTTCCTTCTATCTAACCTGAACTTCCCCTGTTTAAGTTTAAACCCATTACCCCTTGTCCTGTCACTGCAATTCCTGATGAAGAGTCCCTCTCCAGCATCCGTTTAGGCCCCCTTCAGATACTGGAACGCTGCTATGAGGTCTCAGCTGGAGAATGGAATGAGGTGATACACTAAGGCACTGTGTCAAATGGGAAAAGCATCAGAAGTCAGCAGTACGGTATTTATTTTTTTTTTCCCTTTCATAAAAGAGGCAGAGAAGAACCAGCTCTAGTGCAAATCCCAGGAATCACAGGACAATTAGGAATCCTTAGCACTGCTGTTGCAGAAAGGATGCCTTGGATCATATGAAGGATACTCTCATGGTCATTCATACCGCATTGGAGTACCTTCCTCTCTTCCACTCTATCCAGAGCAGGATGCTTGGCCTGCAAGAGAGGACTGTGTAATGCTTGCATGCAAAATCTAAAACAGCACAGAAATGTAACTATGAGGGGTTTGTTTTCCACAGCTGCCCAGATATCCCGATCTCTCTGACCTTCAGAATGAAGTTTCGAGCTTAGTTACTAAAAATGAAAAGCTGCAGAAAGAAAAGGAAGCCCTGAGTGAGGAATTAAACAGATGTATTGATAAGGTAAGAAAGAACTGCAAATCCACATCACTACCTATGTGCTGTAATGGGCTGTTAAAATTCTTGTATCATTATCTGTCACCCTAACCTGTAAAACTACTTGGGATTGTTTTCTGTTCTATTTCCCTTCAAGCCAGATAAAGGCTTAATTGCCACTGCCTTGTTTTCGTTTGGTGTTTTGTCCCCTAGCTGGTCTTAAAGCTTAAATTCTGGAGTGCAGCTTTACTGTAATTTGATTATGTAGAGAATTCCAAACATTGCAAGGAACAAAGGCCTGGCTATACATATTGCAGCAGGACAAGGAAGACAGTGTTCTTGCACTGTTATTGCCACTCTTACATCTTGTAACTGAATTCGAGCAGTGTAGCTAGTATGCACACTGTAAATAATGATCCTGTTGTGTGGAGGTTCAAGGCTGGGAGCTGGGGGGTTTTTTGCTCTCATGCATTTTTGTTTGCATAGCTGTAAGTCCGTCTATCTTATCTCTCAAAGTCAAATTGAGTTAAAGCAAATCCTGAATGAGTCAGGCTTACCAATGTAATCTTATTTCAGGTAGCTAAAGCAAGCTGCTTAGAGAATGCAGTTGGCAGCTTGAAGCAGGAACAGAAGTCCTGGGAACAGCAGAGTCAGACACTGAAAACGCAGCTCACAGTTTCACAAGAAAAGGTATAAAAGTGTTGTAAAAGATGAGTGGTTTAGGGTCACTCAAAGACCATCAAAGGTATTAGCAACAATTTTAATATGATTTATAAAGGCATGACTTAGAAGGATTTGATGGCAAGGTTCACTCTATTACTTATTACATGGATGAAGCATATAGAGAAAAATAGAGGTAAAATCAAGCTAAAGATGATTGATACAGAGACTGAAGGCACAAAGGATAAGGGAGACTCTGCTGCTGAGTCATGAGGTTCAGACTGGACCCCCTTGCTTTCTAAACTTCTGACAGAGCTTACATGCATTTAGTCTCAGACTTAGTCAATGGTATTCATCTAAAGGGTTCCAAGTGTCATTAAGCAACAGTTTGCAGTTTTAAAATAAATTGCAAGATTTCTAACAACACTTGATTATTAAAGCTAATACACACACTTGCAATCAAGTACCTGAACCAACACACACATATATATTTACATACGTGTAAAGATATACACACATACATAAAGGATCCTGTTAAAAACTTCTTTCAGGTGCAGTGAAAATACTCACATAAGCTTTCTCAGCATTCCTCAACTGGCAAAGGGTTGAATATCAGTGAGCAGAAATAATGGCCCCGGTAAATGGTGGTCCTATTTTGTAAATTTGGGAGTTTACAAACGCTGAAAGGTGTCCCATTCAGAGGGAGATACATGGCTGCAGCCCACGGTCATCCAGGAGAGCTCAAAGGGTCTCTCTTTTAGGGCCTCTATTTGTAGGCTTGTAAGATGATTGGCTTTAGTCATCAGGGAATTTCCACCCTGGCCTCAATTCTGTGCCAGTTCCACCACTTGCACAACAGTTATGTTCCAGGTTGTCATGGAATGACTGATCATCCCAAAAGAGCTCCTGGTATGACTGGGAAAAGCCCAACCATCCCCATCTCTGTGTGCTGCTCCCTACCTTTGCTATGCAACCAGAGTTGTTGGTAAGCTCAGGGAGTGCCCAGCTGCCCAATTCTTTACATCTGTGCAAAGGCTGAATTCCTGGGAAAGCAGAGAGGTCCAGGGTGGGGGGGATGCACCACCACAAACAGGGGTTTTTGTTATAACCCCAGATCAAAAGCATTTTTATAATCTCTTGTACTGCTTTTTTCATTAAAAGTGGTCCTCTTCTAATGTGTGCAAAGATGTCATGCAACTAGGAATGGCTGCTTTGATGGGCTTTCAAAGCAATGTTCTTAAAGGGCAAGAGGAAACTTGTTAAATGCAGTGAGGGGCTTTTTTTCCCCAAGAATAAGCTATGTTGTTAAGCTATTCATTCTGCCCAGTTATTCCTAAAATACTGCAGAGGCTCTGCTGGTGCTCCCTGCTCTTATGGCAGTGGCTCGTTTCTCTCCAGGCAGAGGAGGTGAATGAATGGCTAGCTGCTTGGCCGATGACACTTGGGTTTTCTTGTTGGCCAGGGGCTGCCAGGAAGAATAAATAATTCAAGAGAAATATTCTCTTCCCAGCATATCACAGTAAATATTCGGGGCTGGAACAAGAATGTGTCTCTGAACGCAATACTGTGGCTGAATTCAAAGTAGATTGCTACTGATTGGGAACAATCAGAAAATCATCTGGCATTTTTAAAGAGGGCTGTCAGCATTGTAACTTCTTCATTCCTTTTCTTCTATCCTTCCATCAGAGACCCTAAATGTGTGTGACATGTGGTGCATACACATACAAGTAGACCAAGGTTACAAGAAATCTTGGTCCAACAAATGCTAACCTGCGTTCTTGCTTGTTACAGGTTCAGAGTCTAGATGAAACACTGCAAAATACAAACCTCCAAATGTCACGACTAAAATCAGACTTACGGGTGATGCAACAGGAGAAGGAAACTCTTAAACAAGAAGTGATGTCTTTACACAAGCAACTGCAAAATGCCAATGAAAAGGTAACAGACTTCAGGTGCCTCAAAGTCAGTCAACTTTGCATGTCAGAGTTACAGACACTGGCTGCTGCTTTTCTGTAGCCAACTTGGTTCTTTAGGATGGCTCATCCACTAAAAGAACACATAGTGCTGCAGGCTTGAGCAAGTAGACTGAGTTATGCAACTACTGATTTTTTTTTTTAATTATTTTTAACAAGTGATATAAAGCTAATAATTAAAAAAAAAAAAGCTGAAAGGAGATGGGTACAGAAAAGCTTTATTTTAATGTTGGTTTCTGTATTTTGTAGTTTTCCATTTCAAAATAGCTAACTATAATTATAGTTAACTATAATTAGTCTTGTTGGATTGTACATAACATGCAGATTTTAAACTTATTTTTAGAAAACTTATTTTAAGTTTTGAACATAAGGACAGGATGATCAGTCCATCTCCTGAGGCTGTGAATCTGTGAACAATGTACGAATTTACACCTATCAAAGCTATAACCATTGACAATCAAACTAGCAATTGACAGGGGGGTCTAATTTTCAGTCAAACTTGGTTTCAAAAGGCATGGTACTGTATAAGCCTCAACTGATGAGGAACTGTAACTAAAGCAGGTTGTAGACAGCAGTGTTGGGATTGGTATTATAAATTCAGTTAGTAATTTGTCTTGTTTGACATGTAATTAAGGAATATTTAATGTCCACATGGAAAAGAGGCTGTTTCAGAATTGTACAACAGGAACAAAATTACAGCTATTACTGAATAATATATAATACTGAGTTCTATTATGTGCTTGATAAGGCTGTGAAACGGAGCACAAATTGCTGTTTTGTGGTGTTGAACTCTGTGCACTCCTATCAGCTATTGTGGTGCAGAGCTATTAGCTATGATTTTAGCAATGGGAAGCACTTTGGGTTTGCACTGTGATTAGCGTATTGGGTTTCTTAGTGGAAAATGGTGTGTAGGCTGGGAGGAAGACTGGAATCCTGTGACTTTGGAGTCTGCAGTTACTGAAAGCCTACTTAAAAACCCACCTGAATAGAGAAAATGTCTGCTTCTTTGTTTAAGGCCTAACCCTGCAATTCTGTCTGTCTTAAGAATCGGGTTCTAGAACTGGCTGTGCCTTCCTCAGGGCTGCAGGACCAACAGGGGCAAATACACTGGGATGAGCTGGACCAGCTGACGAAACAGGAGCAGCAGCTGCTCAGGCAGGAGAATGAGAGGCTGCAGAGAGAAGTGCAGAGTGCTAAAACAGACCTGACTCACTCCAGGGAGAAGGTAACCAGAGCAAGCTGGCAGATCACAGGGGTGGTTTTTAGTGCTTCTTGTTTAGCAGTGGATAATACAGGAGGGGAATGTTGCTCATTAGCTTTGAATAGAAACATTTGCAGAAATAACGTGTAATGGAGTAGAGTTTCTTTATATCTGCACCAGATAAGCAGACATGCTTATGATGGTTTCAAACAGCTCTTTATTTAAAAGAAAATCCTGATAATTCCTGTCTAAGATTCTGGTCTGATTTCAGTTAAGGTCTTTCAATTTTTTTTCTTTATTAAAAAAAAATTCTTAACATTCCTGGCATTCTTGTGCATTTCTTGGCTCACAGTATTAGGCAGATTATGGGAAAGACGAAGGGAAAGAATGACGAGATGGTCAAAGCTAAAATGTCAAAATATCTGTTACAAGTCCAAAGTCCATTGGTACTCAGTGTTTTAGATGAAGTAGATGCAATTTGATTTTTGGAATGGTCTGGAACCATCTCTCGTCTCTTTAGATCCGACAATTGGAATCTACTATCCTTTCCCTAAAGCACCAAAAGCATCAAAGCCAGTTGGGGATCGTCAAAGCCATAGAGCAAGAGAAATTAAGCCTGAAGAGAGAGTGTGAACAGCTTCAGAAGGAGTTGTCATCTGCAAACAGGAAGGTTAGTTTTAGAGGGCAAATACATGACTCAGTGTAGTACTTTCCATCTCTTAAGAACTAATGTGGTAAGCAGTGAATTTTCTTCTTTTTCTCTGAGCTTTTAGCTTTCTGTCTTTTATGAATCCCTGTCCTGAGGAGCTGATTGTCTTCTGTGCTTCTGCAGAGCATGAAGCGTGGAAGTCCTGCCAATGTGCTGCAGGCCTTCTAGTTGGTTCTAACAGTTCAGTGGTGGAACATGAGAACCACAAACAAAGCATGGCCTGTTCCAAATGCTCCTCAATACATAGCACTTACTTACATTAGCACTTCTAGATTAAATCCTGCCTATTCTTTACAACTTGTCAAAGGTGCTGCATAACATTGTCTTAGGCATCACTTTGAGCAAAGCATTAGACTTGTCCAAATACTTACATCTTTTAATCTTGAATTGTCTTCAAGTGCAATGATTTGTGACATATATAGGATAAAATAAGGAACTACTACCTTTCTAAGGAATTTTCTTGTCTTTAACAGATCAGTCAGATGAATTCTCTTGAACGTGAACTGGAAACCAGCTCAGAAAATGAAGGGCTAAGGAAAAAGCAAGTGAAACTGGATGATCAGTTAATGGAGGTACTTGTCAGTCAGTGCTGGCTGTACTGAATAGTGTGGGGCTTTCTCAATATCTTCCTGAATCTATGAATTTATTTAAAAAACAACTTTCAGATGTGTAGGAAAAGTGAAAATGTAATAGAAACTAGAAGAATTAGTCTCTCCCAGTGCCTAATCTCATCCTTGTGATCAAGATGTTAGTGTGATAGACTGGATTCTTTGAAGCATGTTGTGGTTTATCATAATTCATGTAAGGCTTCAGATATACAATCAAATAGCAAAGAAATTTGTTGCGGTGCTTAAGGCACTTTCCTCTTCCTAAAATATCTCATCTCAAGTTTCCCAAGTAATATTTGTATAATGCTGCTCTTAATGTAGAAACCTGTTCTCACTACAGGAATAATTTGCTGAATTTAAGCCTTGCTACCTTATCTAGATAATGATAGGGTAACAATTTACCCAAATTGCCTTCATTACAGGAATGGGCAAGCTTAACTATGCTGTGCTAGTGTATCCCTTCAGGTTAGGCTAGACCTCCATGTTGCTGCTCAGCAATCTGGCCTAAACTTGAGGTCTTGAATTTGAGATTCAAACATAATATTAAAAAAAAAATACATTGCAATTTTGACTTGTTCCATAAATCAAAGCATCTTCTAGATGAGGATTTTACAACACTGTTTATTAAAAGACTTCATGTTTTTCATCAAGAGAGCAAATGGGAAACATATTATGCTGAATATAGTATGTAATTAGCTATAAAATTGTGAAAACTTTATTAGAAAAGATCATATTTTTTTACAAGTCACTGAAAAGACTGTTTATATGCCATCTGTTTTTATTTATACGGTCTTAATTGAGCTTTGGGAAAACTCCAAACACTGTTAAACTCTTCAGTATAAACACCAAGCATGGAATTGTGTTTTCTCCTAAAATTTGTATTTCAAACATGCAGGACTTTTGTTACTCCTGATAACATTTTACCAGCAGGTGTGTATAACATTCACTTAGCACTTTATGACTTCTAACTTTCTCTTTTGTGCCTGTTCTCCTTTTGTTTGTGGCTAACCTGTCTAGAACTCAGTGGTTGGAACTAGCAGAGAAGGGTGCAGTTCTCTTTCTGAAATAGTGTGCAAAGGTAGAGCAATCATTTTCAATGTACTACCACAGCATGGAGATAACATTTTTCTTTTATGGATTTTTTTTTTTTTATTTCTGTGCATCTCTTAAGTAAATAAGCCACTATTCATTTTCATAGAATGACAGAATGGTTTGGGTTGGAAGGGACCTTAAAGCTCATCTAGTTCCAACCCCCTGTTTGTGGGCAAGGATACCTTCCACCAGATCAGGTTGCTCAAAGCCCCATCAACCAATTTCAATGTAAAATTTTTACTTTGACAGCTGCCCTAACCTCTTTGTGGTTAGTATGTATCATGCAGATTGATTCTGTATGCCAAGAAGTTGCATACTTCTAAGGCATTGCCGTGAAAATGGAGAGAAGTGACCAATTGCATCCACAAGAATTAAACTCAGCATAAGAAAATGAAAAGTGGTTCAACTCCTTCCTTCTAACCCATTGACTGTGAGGCTTGAAGGTGTTTGCATATTTACTCTGAGATCTGCATGCTTTTTCACCACTGTCAAATGTTTCCTTAGTTAATTACTTATTAATTAATAATACTAACTGAAATGTGATCACACTTAGTGTCATCTCTAATAGTTTAGCAAGATTCTTACTGTTCCGCTTTCTTCCACAGAAGAATGCAGCAAGTCTGTATTGTTTTCATTACCCAAGTACATGGTATTTATTTTTAAGATGCTGTTAACATTGACTGTTTTTTCAGCTCTTCCATTAGATACTCATGTACATCACAGCATTACAGGGAAATCCTAAACAAATTCCGTCAAAATCTCATTATTTTCACTGTTTATGTTGTCAGTAAAAGAATAGCTCCTTTACAGACAAGTTGATTCAAAAGAACCTCCTTACAGCTTAAAAAAAAAAATACAAATAGTTCTATTTTAAAGTACTTTAACATATTTTCTGTTTACACGGGCCAGCAGAGATGTGCAGATGCAAACATGGCCAGAAGAGCTGTGTCATTATGAAAAATGCTTAGTTTTTTACATCACAGATGAGCTCAGTAACTGAAATATGTTATAAATTGAGGCCTTAATTCTACCACTTGTGAAAGTAAAATTCAGACCACTAACGTAGTTCTGTATGAATTTTCCTAAGGGAATAGAGTAATGGCTTTGAAATAACAGGTGAGAATTTTATGATGATGTCAACTGGGGACCTTTATGGGAAGAAAGTATTACTCTTATGCAAATTCAAGCTGCAAATCAGCTTGTCTGAAATATCAGGGGGATTTACTGTACAGCTCTGGTCTTTCCTTGCTATTATTATTAACTCTTACAATGTAAGCTAGTCTTACCTGAATTTCCCTTTAGTCTAGAAAAATGCTAAATTGTTTCACGTGACTATCTTAGCTCTTAATACTGTCTGAAAGATCATCTAATACTGGGACAGTTTATCTACCTTGGTCTCTCGTGGTTGCAATGCTACCATAGTAAGGCAACGTCAGAAATGCTTCTTCTCTAGCCATTTCCACCCAGTAACTGTCACAGCATTGCTTGGCAGCAGCACTTAATGAAATGATGTGGGGAAGCTAAAATGGGACAAGTCTGTTCTGAGCTGCTCTCTTTGCTGTAGCAAGGACTATTAACAGTCTGATCCTTCTGTCCCATGGGACATGCCTAGTTTTACCAACAAGAACTTTTTTGGTATTATAATTTTAACAACCACCATTACACACAAACTATTTGTTAGTATATGCTGCCTTTACATGACACAGATTTGCTGATGCATTTTGTAAGCTTTTTTCTTTAACATCAGATTATGCTGTGCATCCCTCTCTATCTCAAGGGCCCCTCTGAGTATACTTTTGCTTATGCAGAACATATATTCAGGTCTCCAGACTCAGTATCAAACCCTGCTTGTGGCATGTCTCAAAATGAAAATCATAAAATATGTTAACATTTCCACAGTTAGTAGTGAACATAAGGAAAGATACATCGGGTTCCAAATACTGAATTCTGAATAATATAACAGCTGGCATCAAATTACTTAAGTCATCATACATGACTGAAAATTCGTTTTGCTTTTGAGAATGTTCTCTCTCTATCCTGGATTAAAGATGAGAAATACTCAGCACTGGTGGACAGTTTCTTCAGCCTTCCTCATGCTAGTGCTTTTATTTGGAAGTGGATGCTATTTTCAGAAGAGCTGCTGAGATCAAGGGTAAAATTAAAAAAACACCAGTAAGTTAAAGCTCACCACAGGCACATTTAACTATGACAGGATTTCATCAGTAATTCAATGAATTTATAATTCAAGTCTGAAATCACAGAATCCTATAATCGTTTAGGTTGGAAGGGACCTAAGATCATCCAGTTCCAACCCCCCTGCCACAGGCAGGGACACCTTCCACTAGACCAGGTTGCTCAAAGCCCCATCCGACCTGGCCTTAAGTGTTTCCAGGGATGGGGCAGCCACAGCTTCTCTGGACAGCCTGTGCCAGGGCCTCACCACCCTTCTGGTAAAAAACTTCTTTCTAATATCTAACCTAAATCTACCTTCTTTCACTTTAAAACCATTCCCCTTTGTCCTATCATTACATTGTCTTCTAAAAAGTCCTTCCACAGCTTTCTTACAGGCCCCTTTAGGTACTGAAATTATAAATCAAAGCTCAGATTCCTTTAGATTTCAGAACTGCAGATAAGATGCATCTTTTTTTCACTGGAAAGAGAAAAGCTGCCTCTTTAGCTTCTGTTACTGAGTTCAGGCTTGTTTCTCTTTCATACAAGAAATTGTTCAAGAGTAACCAGATGTCTAGTGCATCACGAAAAGATATCTTGTATGAATGGCAGTGCTGCTTTCTCCTGATGGCTTATTTACTCTGCTCTTCAGATGCTTCACTCAAGCACCAGTGTGATACTTAGCCACTCACCGCACTCCCGGGAGCTCCAGCAGCAAGGCTGTGCTATGGTGCCCAAGGAACAGTTCCTGCAGCTCCAACACCAGCTACTACAAGCAGAGAGGAGGAGTCAACGTCTTCAGGAAGAACTTGAAAGTAGACCCTCTGAAACAAACATGCAACAGGTAAAGCTCTCATTACTCTGCAGGTTACAACTTTAAAAGGGTATCTGCTTAGTTTTCTGAATTTTTCAAATTCTGTTGAGATCCGTTCTCTGTTTATGCCAGTTCAAAAAATTAAAATGAAAATTCATTCTATCAAACATATGTACAAAACAACCCTTTGTTATTTAAGCATATTCAGCTTAAGCCATAGCTTAATTCTGAAGTCCTCTTAATCTTTTTGAGCTAAAAAACTCTCCCATCCACATACAACTGGCTTCTCTCTTTCTGGTTGATGTGCAGTAAGTGTTTATAGTTTGGGTTTTTTTGTTTTCTTTACTTTATGTCCATGTCTGGAACCATTGTTTTAGAAAATACACTATATCACATATTGCACAAGCGCATACTCATCGCACGTAAAATACTAGTTTGGGCTGTTGCTGTCACATGGAGTTCTGTCAGCTCTAGTAAAATAGAATTCAAACAAATTAATCCTTTTTATAAGGTCAGCTTATCTTCATTATTTGGCCATGAGAAAAGATGTTGTTGGGAGAACACTGCTTTTCCTCAGAAATGCCAATATGGAAGTTTCTGTATGATGGTAACAGTCTAATTCCAAGGAATTACTGTGGGTTTTCACATGTAAAACTGAATTATAGGCAATAAGTAGAACAATTTGTCTCTCCCACATAAAAATTAAGCTTGGGGACTAGGCTTACCAAATCATAGAATCACAGAATGGTTTGGGTTGGAAAGGACCTTAAAGACCATCCAGTTCCAACCCCCTGTCATGGGCAGGGAAACCTTCTACTAGACCAGGTTGCTCCAAGCCCCTGTGTCCAACCTGGCCTTGAACACTGCCAGGGATGGGGCAGCCACAGCTTCTCTGGGCACCCTGTGCCAGCACCTCAGCACCCTCACATGGAAGAACTTCTTCCTAATACCTAATCTAAATCTCCCTCTCAGTTTAAAACTGTTCCCTCTTGTCTAAATCTCTAAAGCTTTGGCTCAGGCTGTGGGTCTTAAATAGTATTACAACTTTATGAGAAAAGATAAAGCTCTAAATAGCTTAGATAAAATAGTAACACTTCTATTTTATCTCTTAACAGGAAAAAAAACCCACCAAACAGACAAACTTTACATTCTAAACTCAGATATCAATTATGCTTTTTAAAAAAATAAGACCATGACTTTGAAGCCTAAAAATATCTGAATGTGTTTATAGGATATTCTGGAAAAAAGGTATTATGGAGAGAGAGTATATACAGTTACAGTTTCTGAAGTTTCCAAAACTTGGAGTAAGAATTCTTTTTAAGAAAGGCATAAAATCAAAGTTTTTAAAAAAAGAACTTAACAGCAACTAATATAGGATAAGTAAATCAATTGTAAGGTTTTTTCCTTTGCAGCTGAGTCCTAATAGAAGTGCATTACCCCAGGTTAATGTGCTTGGTGCCAGACAGTGGCAAGTGTAGCCTACCATTTAGTTTTGAAATCAAGAAAAGCCATATTACAGCAGCAGGAGCAAATGAACATGCTGTGTATTGCATTAGGAGGGATGACTTTATCATTTTGCCTTTGAAAGCCTGAGAAACAATTTGCAAACTAATTACATCCTGGAACTTGCAGTTCTACCGATAAATCACTTCCACATTTCCTGTAACAGCTTTTATTCTGGAAAGCTGCTTGTATTTAAAAATACTTTCAGAGAGGCTTTGCAAATATTTGCTGTCAATGCACTAATGCACTTAATCCATTTAATTTTTTCCTATTGCGTTTTTTTTGTGCTTACAGTGAATCAATATTCCAGTTTATCACATCTCCTACAGCTTTTTTTTCATGGGCTTTACTAGATAATTTTCTAAAATCACTATTAAACACATGCATTCTACAACTGTAAACAAGGCCAAATTTGTTTTAGTTTGTGTCAACTTCGACATTTCTGTAAGCACATCTTGCTTTAATTCTCACTGTTAATTTTTCTGCATCATCCTGATGTTCAGGGTTAGCATTTAGTTGAGCTTATGTCCATTTTAATGTCCCCTTTAGCATCTTGAAAAATTGCATCCTAGTCCCTCTTCATCACCTTTTTGCCAGTGAGTACAATGTCAGGTTATCTCCATACTTTCTGTGTAATTTTAATCACCTAGTTTTGCTGCTGCTGCTTTGCACTCTGCAGCTTTCTTAGATCCTGAGTCCTTCTTTGTAATAAGGTATTCAAAGTTATCCCCCTCCGCTTTGGAATTCTTGTGTTCATCATGCTTTGAAATTTTCATTGCTTTTTTGATCATGGCTATGGTGGGCTGTGTTTTTATTCATTTTACAGTCAGTCTGGAGCTATTGTCCTCCAAAGCTACTGTCATAAGTTCAGATTTCACTAAATTAAAACTCCTGAGCCTTTTCTGCTCTGCTTACCTGTGTGGACTCTTCCGAATTCCCAGTGACTGTTTCTGCTGTGTCTAGTGCTGTGATTCTTACCTGCTGCACAGTAACAATGCGCTTGTTCTCATATTCCTTGCTCAGCAACTAGATTTGGGAGCCTGTTAATGACCCAATCTTTCCTTAATTCCTCTTAGAACCTCTGCTAACCTCTATTTTTGTTCAAAGTACTTAGAGTTGCTCAACTTCCCCTTTCTTCAGCTCCATTTCAAAATTCAAATCACCTCTGACCAACTGCTTGTTCTCCTGTCTTAGGAAAAGACTTACTACTAGGTTTAAAATACAAATGCAAATAAGTTTTCAAAGGCGGTCAGTTGGACTGTTCTTTTCAGATATGTTATTTGGCAATCTGAGGTTTTATATATACATATATAGAGAGAGGCAGATAATTTCTGCTAAGAAACAACTACTAATTGCAGTTAATCAATGCCACTGATGTTTTTAAATCCCTCAAAACCATGATGAGCCATCTGCAGAGTCCTTACATTTAGAAAATGCATCCTGAATATCTCCTCAATTGCATATGTGTAGTGCTAATACTTAGAGAAATATAATATGTAATACTCTGCATATTTTCTTTTGTGTGTGTGGTTTTTGTCTTGTGTTGCTTGCTTCGCTTGTATTGGTGGTTTGCTTTAAGTATACGTAAGTATTTAAAAGAAAATGTGGATATCAGGGTGAAGTATCCCACTTGCCTTCTTTCTCTAGGCCTTGCTACCGGAGCAGCGAGCAGTGCATGCAGATTCCTACCGGAGGATTGGGCACCTCTGACAGCTTGGCTGCTTATGATCTCATTCCTTACCATGATAAACACACACAAACACACGAACTGGCATAAGCTGAGAAACTTGAGGATCAAATTATTTTGTACTTTTTCTAAAAAAAGAAAAAAAAAAGAAAGTCTCCACAGTGTTATTTCCTATTTATTTGTCTAGAAGCTATTTTGTGCAAGTTCATAATTAATTTGTTGCAAATACTTCTTATTTATGTTATTTAAAATATGGGGTTGCTCAGTGTGGAAAGAGACTATTTTTTCTCAAATGGAACTAATTTTATATGAGATCTGAAGAAAACCTGAGGTGTTTATACTGCATTTTTGTATAAGATGTATAAACTTTTTAACAGGGAAAGATGACATTTTTTGATGTAAATGAAAAATAAAATTTTTTAAACATAATGTCTCTTGTGTTAATAGTATCAATAGTTTCGGCTTGGTTAACAAGATTTAACAAATTTTAGACAAGATATTTGTCTTTGATACTGAGGATTGTCATATCAGGACTTCTGGAAAAGATTTGTAATAGGGATGTACTTAAAAGAAAAGAATTTGCAATAGTACATGGGCATATTCTGCTACTGTGGCCATAAAGTAAACACGCAGTGCCAGAAAAGGAAAAATTAACACACTTGTATCTTGGACAACGTTCCTTACTCTTTGTCTCAAATTACTAAATTAAACTAGATTTTTAATTCTTTAATAGGTTAGCAAAACACTTCCTTAAGGCCTATGATTTTTTCCTAGTTGGGAGCCTTTAACCATTTCAGCTGTTTATTTTCAAAGATCTTTTTGCTCCTAACTTTCTAATGACCTTAGAGCTAACACTGCAGCTGGCTTCTCTCATTAAACATGAACTAATATGAAGTTAGAACATTCTCAAAACAACTTTAAGGCAAATAAACCCAAACAGGTATCACAGGTGTTGAGACCACTATAAATTCTTAGTTTCCACTTGACTACTCACTCAAGACTCTTGCAACTCATATGAATTTGTAATATTCAGCTATGGTTTTGAATTCCAATCAAATTATGAGCAATAGCTGAAGATAACTTGGCTAGAAAGTCCCCTGCAATTTCTGCTTAGTAATGCTTTTTTAATCCAGGTAAATATCCAGTCCAGCAACACTGTAAAACTACTTTCTGTAGGATTCCCAACATTTTTAATTTTTCACAAGCTAAATAGTCATATAGCCCCTTATTTAGAGTTAAGGAGTTTCTGGTGTTACCACAAATAAAATGTTGAGTGGACTTCAGTCAATCCCCTAAGAGGATCTTTCTGCAGTGGTTTAGATGAGCAACTACCTCCCTGAAACTTCCCTCAGTTTTTCATTTATCTTCCCAAACATGTGTGAAGGTGCTTTGGTTTTGATGGTATTTCCTTTCGGGGAGGTTAGTGCTCTCTCAAAGTTAATCTTCTCAGGTGACTTCCTAGAATTAGAGTAACACGGTAGCATTAAAATAAAGAATCCCTTTCCTGGCTCTCAGTGTCTCAAGTTTCCAGATAGAGCCAACCTTTCTTGTAGTTCCTGGTGTTTCTGTTTTATTTGGGAAAATGTCATTCAAATGTTGGTGTCATGGGCACTCTAGTAAGTTACTAGACTGTTACATCACTGAAGAAAAAGAGGAAAACCATTTTAGAGTTAGTTTGGTAAACACTGGTTATGAACAACTAATCTTAAAAAAATAATCAGGTTTGAGTAATAGCATCCTACTTTTTTAGGATATTACTTCATTTCAAAGGGTATTTGGTGTGGGAGGGTTGTACAGTCAGACTTGCCCTTATGCCTTCACCTTAATTTTTTCCAAAATCATTAAGATTTAGATTGGCATTTTGTTTTCCCCATTCAACAGAAATATTGCAGCACATACGAACAAGAAAAGGCAACTGCCCAGATCTGACTATCAGTTAAGACAGAACTTAAATTTTGTATCGATATTTCTTAGATCTGGTAATCACAAGTGTAACTTAGAAAATTTGTTTAATGCTGCAAGTGTCCTTTCAATGTTGCCATAATAATTTGCTTCCATAAATAGTTTATTCATTTATCCTACTCTCTAAAATAGATTCAAAAGTGGAGCACCAGCTATTTTCTTAAGCATAAACTGGGGGAAAAAAAGTAAAAAGAGGAGACTGGTGAATGTGAACTGAGTTTTGTTAACTGATTCTCACGTAAATGTTGCTTTTCAGGGGGGTCATGAGCAGCTTCTAAAAATGATGGAAGAACGCATGATGGATGTTGAACAGAAACTAAGGCTTGTGAAGAGGCTTCTCCAAGATAAAGTAAATCAGCTGAAAGAACAAGTAGGTGGTTTTACTCTCTTCCTCAAATTGTCCCCATTACTTCTGTAAATAACTAAGTGGGCACAAGCACAAGTCATTCGTGCTTAGAATAAATTTAAAGCTGCTTTCGTTTTTGCTTAATGCTTATGAGCATTAAAGTACAGCCTATTTGTCTAAAACTTCCTAGAACTCCAAATTGGGCACTGAATCCACCACTCATCTATTTCCTAAAAGCTATGTTTCTCTGATATGCTGATGCACTTAAAGTCAGGAAACAAATGTCAAATTCCAGACAAGTACCTTAACTGGAAAAGTTGCTTATAAAAGAAGGTCAATGAATTTCCTGATGAGTACTGACAGGATTACTGTACTATACAGGATTACATGATTTCTCAATGCCTCTTGCTCCAACACACCTTTTGCTTGCCATGATTTTGGGGTTTTTGTTCTTGCCCTGGTCTGCCTTCATCAGAAGTCCTCAATAGTGTAGGAAAAGGTGGCTTTTGAACACTTAGGCATTACACGATAACAGCATCTGCTTTCTAGTGAGGTACAGTCTCCTCTTTCACATTTAAGGAAGTGCTACACTAGCAGGGTCTCCTGCCAAAGACCCTTCTCAAAAGCACATAGACAAGGAGGAAGTGTATCTGTGGGATCACTGGTCTTGTGGATCTGCTTGGGAACTAGACTTAGACTTAGAGGACAAATGCTATAAGGCAGTACTCATCTGACAAGATTCATCTGAAGTCCTCTATCATCTGCCTGATCTCCTTACAAAGTCTTTCCAGTTTCAGAATATTTGTAGTATCTCTAAAGACTCCACAAACATACGGGTTTTTTACAAAGTAAAACAAGATGAACAGGGGAAGGTGTCTTCCTTTGGAGTTTCCAGAAACATATTCACTTATTTCCCCAGCATTGTTCTTGCTTTTAATTTATGTTTATTTTCCTTTTAATTTGCTGAGTAATTCTGTTCTGTTCACAATCCAGCTTTCCAAGAACACTAAAGCAGATGCAATGGTCAAGGATCTCTATGTTGAGAATGCACAACTGCTGAAGGCTTTGGAGATGACAGAGCAGCGGCAGAGAACTGCTGAAAAGAAAAACTATTTACTAGAAGAAAAAATTGCCAACCTCAATAGAATAGTAAAGAACTTGGCATCCCCATCATTTAATTCATCATCTGAGATAAGGTCATAACAAAGCCGTGCAGTATGCCACAGTCCTGTGCACTTTACTAAAATCTTCATTTTTTTTTTAGCTTTTCACTGTGTTGCCTTTTTGTATGGGTGTATTTTAGTTAACAGATACCTCCAAGAAGAGGACAGAGCTAAATCCCAAACCAGACACTGCCAAAAGAGAACTTTTGTTTATTCCCAAACTGTTTTTCTGCTAAGTTTTGTCCAAAAGTAATTTTTGCTATGTGGAAAAAAAAAAAAAGACATGTTTTTTTTAGGCTAACTTATTTTGATGCTTCGTTTTTAATTTAAAGTATAAATTCTGAATTTACTGTACTGAATCAATTATTCCTATCTAGATTGAAGCCAAGGTCAAATGCAAACTTGCATTACTGAATTCACATCTTTAAAATATTTTTGGCTTTCTAGAATATTTCATGCTCCAAAGCCAATAATATTGATAGGTCAGTCTTCAACACTGTCAAAATAACTTTGAGTTGAAAGCAAGACTTTCCTGATATGGGTTGTGTCCTGCAAACTGATTCTGGTTTCTGTAAAGCAGTATGTTCCACTTGATGCATTAGGCTTCTGGACTATTCCTCATGGCTCTTTCTCTGCAGAGCTCAGAAAAAAAAAGTTTTCTTTAAAATATGTAAACAGACTACTGCCTCCAACTGAGTCTAACAGTGCTTCATCTGAAGAATTTTCCCAGCTGGCAACTGAAGACTGCTACTCTTTTTTTATAATTATTTTAAGCTGTGCTGCCAGACAACTTAAAAATTGTACAGGCCTTAATTTTTTTTTGCTTGTGGAGATAAGTTACTAAAGAAAGGAAGAGTCACTAAGCTGAAGATGTGAGTTTTGCTTATATAATTTGTAAATTCAGTAAAGCAGCAGAGCACGTTTATTAAAGAACTGGAAGAAGAATGAAGAGGGGGATTTGAATAATTTCATTGGTGAAATCCATCATTAGGCCTCACAGATGTGGACCTTTGCCATTAATGCGGTGTTGCAGTCTGAGTGGTAATTTGGAAAGGCCTGTCTTTTGCAGTAGGTCCTAGTATAGAATCCAAGTATGTAATTAATTGTGAGGAAACATATTCAATGTGACTATGAAGAACTCAGGGAATAACAGCCTAAATTAGCTTCCTTCGACATTATAAATGCGGATATTAATGTCAATAGGTGAAGAGAAGTATGCATCATGAAAGGCAGGACAAAACAAATTATATTTGGATGAGTATTACCTTAGTAGTCCTAGACTAATGTGCAGAAGTTCTGTGGCCATGAAGGCTGCAGAGCATCAAGGTCTGTAATGACAGGTCATATGTCCTATTTGATCAGCCCATGAGGCTGGGGAGATGCAAGTTTTCTGGGAACATCTTCAAGACTGAGAGGGGTCTGAATTGCAAGCAGCTGAATAAGAACTTGCATGCACAAATGTAACCTCCTACCGCAAATAGTCTGAACACCCTACAACTGCCTTGCCTCCATCAGACCAGTAAGACATTTAAACAATGTAAATAAAACTAGTGAAAGGGGCCATACCGGCAATGCTTCAGGTGGGACCTCTTCATATATATGTGAATTGAGAATACAGAGAGGAGCATAAGATAGTTTGTCCCTGAGACCACTAGTGAGGTGACAGTTCTGACTGCACTTGAAAGGAGCCAAAAGACCCACAGAAACAGGGATATTACTGCCTACAAGCTGTGGAGTAACCTCGCAAATGACTTCTGCTCAGTACTGATCAGCATGTGGCTGTAGGGGATGCTCCCTATGTCCAGTGGTTCTTTCCAGTTTGGAGGGTTGAGGGACTGAACTAGACACACAAGGTGATGACCGCCTCCTCCTCCTCCCTTCCTTTCTGCAGGGAATATAGTGGAAATGGAAATACAATCATGTAAATAGAACACACTGGAGTATCACAAAGTCTTTATAAATTATTTCAGTGCTATGCTATTCAAAAGGCTTTTAGTGGGTATTTCTCCAAGAAATCTCAAATTCAGGGATTTACATATCCCACTTCTCAGAGGCTGCAAAGAATTTTTCGCTGTGTGTCAGCAATACAGTAACTGAGCACACTCTAAAACCATGCCTATGCTAGGAAAATTAGCAAAATTTCAAAATACTTCCAGGAAACAATCTTAAGCAGGTTTAGGTGATCAGAACTGTATTTGGAAAAAATATTACTAGCTAGCACATTTTAACACTACTTCGTATCTTGACCTGTGTAACCTTCAAACACTTAGTCTGTGACCAGTGTCTGAATGCCAATGAGAAGGAACGGGTACTTCACTTAAGCTATTGTGCAATTAATTTCACATTACTCAATTTTAAAGGCTAGACTACTAAACTAATTCTTTTAATCTCCTGGTAGTTACCAGGCTTTTCTAAACCAAACATACAGACATTTCTAGAGCACAGTACCAAAAAGGGAGCTGGGATGTTGGAATAGAAGGGAAAAATGGAGTAAAGGGACTTTGACTCCTCCCTTTCTCACCTAACTTGCTCTAATTTTCTTTCACTAAGCTTCTAAAAAGTAACCACAGGAGAGAGGAGGAGGAGGAAAATGTTTGGTAAATATTTCTTAGACGAAACATCAATTTCACTGGAATACTTGTGTGAGTTAATCCTCAGAAGTGCCTTTTGTAATTACATATTCTAGAGCCTTTCTGTACTGTACTGGTTTTGTGGCTACGGGATAATTCAGGATAATCCCTTCCCAAAAGAAGGGAGCACAGAGAAGTGCTGCTTACGAACGAGCATCATGTTGCTTCTTGGTTCATTGTGTCAGTTCAGAAGACAAGCAGCTAGTTTATAAAGTCCACACTACTGAAAATAAGCATAGAAACACGTAATTTATTAAGCATTAGTGGTCTTTTGTGCATGAATGTGTCTCCTATGCAGTATAGGCTTTTTAAAGATACCAAAGTATTTATTGGTATTGTACCAGTCAAAACTCGCTGTAGGCCTCATTCATTACAACAGGTCTTGTCAATTAAGATATTAACTACTTTGTCACCAGAAGCTGTTTTAAATGTTTTCAACTCTTGCTTTATGAATCACTGTGAAAATAAAGGCACATGGATATCTCGGGTTGGGAGTTTGGGAAGAGGAGAGACCCCACGTTAAATTTATGTGTACTAAATTCACACAGTTGAAGTGCTACTTGTCAATTTAGAATTATTTGAAAGTATACACTGTCACACATTCTCTAATTACTACTTTAAATATAAGGAAAATTGAGTTCTTTGAATTCTGATTGGAGAAAAAGGAAAAAAAAAGGAGTCTACTGTGTTTTAACTTAGCCAGATTATGTGGAAGGTAGAGCAAGGAACAGTATGTCTCTAAAGAGAAATCATCCTTTTGTTTACTTTCAGCAAATGCTATCACTGTCTCTCAGGTTTTCCATCATTTACCTGTTAAGTCTCCTGTTTGGTGTCAGGTGCTGTCATTTCATGACAAATGACTTCTCTGTAAATGAAAACAATTGTGTATTATTTTTTTTTCTATTGAGTTTTTTGTTCTGGTGTAATATATTGTCCTTGCAACATCAGGTAAAATTGAAAGATGAACCAACTTACACATTATTTATAATGAATGTATTATAT
>NW_009912330.1:0-3422 GCF_000696875.1 Nestor notabilis
CAACCCAGACCATTCTGTGATTCTATGATTTTCTGGAATTCATCTTTAGACCTCTTTTTTTGGTCAGGCAAAGTTTTATATGTTAGCATAAGGTAAGGGTTTGAATTCTTACTTGCAACAGAACAATTTTGAGAGACATCTAAACTTCAGATCTACAGGGAAGATCTTGTTTGTGCAAGGACAAATACTTCAGCTGAAAATAATGATTAAGTGTTATGACTATCTGGAAAGATGTTTGGGAATATTACAGGATATAAGAAGATATGTTTATGCTACATATATGTACACAGGTAGGAAACATTCTTCAGTACCTCATGATACTTCCCATGTGGCATGTATTGATAAATTCAGACTTACTGAAGCCCCAGTCTGTGTCAGGAGCCCAAGGCAATGGTCCTCAATACCTCAGAGCATCAGAGAACTAGGTGTTACTTATCCAAAATCAGTCTTATCCCATACCTTTCAGAAATGGGAGTCCTTCTTTCTTTCTCTGGCTTCTGAGAGTACCAAATAGGTTGTTGAAGAAAAGCATGAACCCCTGCTGATATCCGATGTCAGCAATTAGCCCTCTTAGAGACAGATGGTATAGGCAATTAGCCTTCCCCTTCAATGCTGGCATAAGCCAGATGGGCTGGGCTAGGTTCAGTAAGCTTTCTTTAATCAGCAGAGTATTTTTGCCTTTTCTTAGTCTTTAAGATGTCAAGGAACTTTGGTCTTTTCCTGAACTGTCATTGTATGAAGCCAGACATTGAAAAACCTTTTCCACCAGTGGTGAGGTAGCAGCAACACAGACATCGTTCAGGAATCACCCTGCATTTCTCGAACATCTCTTCTTATTTTTTCCTACAAAGCTGGAAGAATAATCGTGAATGCTGGCTGAGCACTGAAAAGAAAGAGCAGAACTAATGGGAGTCAATAAGGACTGCAGCCTAACTCCTCTAAAAAAGAGAGAAGTAATGGGATTTTCATGTTGACCTGCTCAAAATACGTCTAGCTCTCTGACATGCAGATAGATCTCTGCCAACAAAAAAACATGCTAATCAGTGGTTATAGAGAGAGGAAGCTTGTAAAGATATTGTAACTTCCTCCAGCCCTGAAGGCATGACATTCTGTATTCATAACCATGTTGGGCCTGACTGATGTTCTTTCCAGAATATGGACTTACTCCCTGAACTTACAAGCATGCAACCACTATATTGTTTCTTACAAAGATAGCTCTTCCAAAGGCCGTGACCCATGTGAACTGCTTTTATTGTGGCCTTGGACAGAAATAAAATGGAATAATTTATATAATCAGGTATTCTTCTAAGCTGTAAGGGTATTTTTTTCTTTTATGGCAATGTTTTCTTAAGAGTGTTTCTTTGGAAAGTGTGCCAGAATGAAGCCTCAAAATGATTTGTGCACCATTTCACCAGAAGTGTGAAATAACCTTTAATTGGAAACCCAAGAAAATATTGAAAGCCCTCAGTAAACATCAAGAAAACAGAATACAGCAACTTGAGAAGCCTGAAAATTTTCTGTGAAAATGGATGTGAAATTTGTATGCTTAAGGAGTTTCTGCTCTTTGCAGAAATTAAGGTGCCAAGTCAGCTGGGATCTGCAACTCATATGTAGTCTTAATGCTGCACCTTGCTGCTGTGAGGGGGCACTCAACCATCTGGTTTGTAGCTGTTTCTTATTTGGGTGACATAAACGAGTTAACCCCAAGTGGACCATCAAGGCGCTTTTCTCAGAATAAGGTTTTCATAGTCACAGAATCACAGAATCAGCCAGGTTGGAAAAGACCTTTAAGATCATCAAGTCCAACCATTGCCCCAGCACTGCCAGGTCCACCGCTGAACCTTGTCACTAAGGGCCTCATCTACATGGTGTCTGGACGGTTGAATAATAAAAATTCGAGTTTGTGGTAGAAAGGCTGTAGTTGTTCTTGCCCAGCTGTTAAGACAGATGAACTGGTTGATGGAGCCCATAGTTCGGAGTGCTTGAGTCCTATCCTTTATCTTCTTTCTCTTAATAAAAATCTTAGTTGGTTACTGCCCAGGTTCTTTTGGCCTTTCTAGCTGGATACGTGTCAAGTTTATTCTGTCAGAGCCTGGGTTAGTACTGATGAGCTGGTGATGTGTTGCGTGCCAGATCTGTGGCATGGAGCTCCAGACAGAGGTACAGTAAATCTGGCATGACCCACAAGCAGCTATTGCTTTGTGGTGTACATTTCCTTTCACTCTCTGTCATTATTTAATGGCCTGAATGATAGAAAATGTACGTGTAACCGCAAGCTTTCACTTCGGTCTGCATACCTGCTCCCAGCTAGACTTGGGATGAGACTTGGGACAAGCTGCAAGCACCTCAGCATCTGTGTTGTCGTGGGTGGATGATGAATAAATGTATTGCTGGGTGAATCTGAAGCCTCTGCCTTCCTTTCCTGCCACTTCTCTTGGCTTGATGCTGATGCTGCCTTCTTTTTCTGGCTGAACTTTCTGAGTTCAGCTCCATCACAGGAAAGAATAAGACAAGAAACAGAGAGGCTGCTTGGCTCAGCAGGTACCACAGTGGCCTCTTGTTGCTAGCAGCAGCAACAATTACAGACTGCTCTGTCAGCCCAGCTGGATATTTGAGGTCTCAGTGGGCTGCTAAACATGTGAATGCTGGCAGCCTTGGAAAAAAGGGTCTCGGAGTGCCCGAAAAATACAGATACGTGTTGTGTGCAAACCTGGTAGCTTGTGAATAAAATGGGTTCACTTATATTACCCTAAGCAGATGACCAAATTCACACAGAGGAGTTTTGAAATACGAAACACAGCTCCAGACACATTATCTGAAAGAGGTTTTATTGTCCACACTTATTTCTGACATAGAAACAGCAACAAACCCAAAATATACTGCAAAAACTAAAAACTATTCTTCTTCCTTCCCGTATGCTTTCTAACAAACAGTCCTTCTATCAGTCATTTTAAGATTTTAGTGTAGTTGGGGTTTCCTTTTCCTTTCTCTCTTCTTTTTCTGTTTCCTGTGCCTTATTTTCTTTCTTCTTTTTCTTCTTTTTTTTTTTCCCTTGTCTTCTCTTTCTCTCTTCCCTCCCCCCGCCCCCTTAAATGAGAAAACATCAGACTTTCAGGTCTTCATCCCACAAAAGAGGATGGGGAAACTACCCATCCACCCTGTCTCCTTTTGCAGGGGTCTTGAGTTCCTAGCTCTGTAGCTGAACTTCTCATCCATTTTAGGTATTGATAATTTAATCTTTCCTGCTGCATTTGGCCTTCCATCTTCTAGAAAACTCAGCTAGTCAGTTAAATAAGAATTTACAGGAATACTTGGGAGCATGCATGAAAGCTTATTCAGTTTAAAACCCACACTCTATTCAAAACTCATTTAAAGCTTAGTGAAATGTGTTGAAATCATGCAGAGAATTAAAAATGTAGGGA
>NW_009912330.1:3453-12041 GCF_000696875.1 Nestor notabilis
CATATTTCAGTATATAAGTGCATAATCAGAATGCCCAGATCAATTTTTTGTGAAACACTGCAATTACTCTGTAGTTACTGTCTGTGATCTCACTCCAATATGAAGTGAAACTTTCAGGTTGGATGTGTTTGTATTTGTCTTTGAAATTAAAATAATTTTATACTGAAATAGGATGGAAGATAAACTGCTTCTCATACATGAAATAATAAGGTAAAGACAAAACTCAATTTTAACTATGATTAATGCTTCAATAATACTTGGTTGTTTCTGTAAATGAGATTAATGGTAAGAATCAGAATAACGGTAAGAGTAAAATCCATTCCATATGTACAATCTGAATTTGCTCGTTACTATCAAAATTCACAAAGAAGGGTGTTCAGAACAAAATACAGAATGGCATATCAAAACTTGCATTAGAATGTATGTTGTTGTAGATGTTACATTTGGGCTTTCTCTGGATTCTTTTTGCAGGGTGAATAGAAAACAGAGAATTACAAGTATGCAGGGCATCTTGTTACTACCTGCACACAGATGATCTGAGCATAAATACATCCTTCTGAACTTAACTTACATTCTTGTAACAGATTTCTTAGAAATGTTAGACTATCTTCAGCACAGCTCTGGTATCTGCCATGATAAGACATAGGGCATGACAACTTAACTAGTCTCATGTTCATGAAGATGGCATAGTACAGCGAGTTAATATGCTGTTACCCCTCAGATAATTGGGGGGGATAATTGCCACATGCTTCTGCTGTATGATGCTTTTGTAAGTTCAGAACTTGATGCTTTTTTATAAAGATGTGCAGAAAATAAGATAAAACAGAGGCTGTAGGCAGCTGGTTTACCTTATATCTAAACATGGCATTCAAATGTTAATTGGGTGAATAAATCTTGTTCATTTTACAGACATGAAAGTGTCAGTAGAATAAAATTATTTATGACAGGATAATGGTTTCTGACACCTAATAAATACTAGGATTAAGCCACTTACTGAAAGTATATGAAAATATTCTATTGCTGTTTGCCAAAAACAAAAATTCAGGAAAAAATTGACATGCTTATTTTCTAAGAGGTTGACACTAATATCTTTGGCATAATTCTAATATCGCAGATAAAAACCTTATGCAACAATGCTATATAAATGCTGCTCAAGAAAAAATTGTGGGCATGTAGGTTACCAAACTGTAGTAAACTTTGTTTGCAGAATTTTGCAGATTTTTTCCACTCTCTCACTATGAATTGCATGTATTTACAGTGGAATAACTGTTCATGATATTATTTTGTGGGTTTGAATTTATCTTACGCAAGCATTGTTTTTCAAAATCAGTTTGACTTTACACCTTACAAACAGAACAGTAAGTTGTTGCTCTCAGGTGACAGAGAGGAAAGCTGAAGAGGGCATCAGGGTAGTTTTATACGTACCCTCAGTCAGCATTGGAGCAATGCTGTTTTGGAGTTACGGGTCCAGGAGGGACTGTTTTGCTGTTATTTTTTTCCATCTGCTTCATGATAATCTGTATTTTCAGACTTGCTTTTGCTATTTATTAAAGATACAGCATGCTTAAGACCTTTGACTTTAGGTGGTGGTTTCGCCCCCTCTACAGATGGAAGACCTTTAACTCTGGATGAAATATGGAGAAGTGTTCATGCATGCTACCAGGATCGTCTGCAGGAGGGGCCCTGGGACACTATTACACAGCAGGTGAGAAACCATTAGTCCTTTACAAAACTGGTGAATGCAATATGTGCCTGAATCCTCAATGCTCTTATTCCCCTCCTGGACACAAGTGTAATACATAAAAGTCTTTACAGATTGTGCTGAGCTACAACTACCAACAATAGTTTTATCCCTGAATTTTGAAGGATATATATATGTTCACCATGTAAGACTTAATGTATCTCTCTAAAAATGCTTTTCCAAAGCCAACCCTGAAAACTTCAGGCCATTTCTGAGTAATCATGGATTTGGGTAAACACAAAAGTAGACTTACTTGTGTAAGTAATATATACTAGTGTAACATTTCACAGATTGTCTATGAGTCAAATGACCAAAAAAGACTGTAATTTTTGATTTTAAATAGACTTGCAGTCCTTAGGATTGAAGGAGAGAAAATTGGTCTCTCAATCAAATCATAAGTTATTGCCGACTAATGTCCTTAAGAATCAGTAGTTAACGTATGCCGTGTTTTACAAGAGGAAGCAGGTTAGTAAACTGTGATATCACCGCCTTCTTTTAGAGCTATTCAGATCGCTTTTATTTAAAGTGGTTTTAAAGTCACCACATCATTTCAGCAGCTGTTTCCAGACTTGTGATGATGGCTCTCTTGAAAAAGGCCATACTTACTCAAGGAAGAGTGCGACATGGTTGAGAGCCGAGTTGGTTCCTCTAGTTTCTTCCTTCAGCTCCAGGCCTCCAGTGCAAGTTTGGACAAAGAATAGAGACCCTCTAGGTGTGAATGGTTTATCATCAAAGATACTAATGTGTCCTTTCTTCCTCCCCTTTCCTTCCTTGACTTTTTGGGTTTAGCTGTTCCAGGTACACAGGTCTCTTATCGCACAGCTGGCACAACAGGGATGTAGCCTCAAATGCATTCTACAGGTGTTTCCTTAATTTGGCTAATACAGTTTAATTACAGGGTGCCTGTTTGTAGATCGTACTCAATAATGGGAACACAAGCGGAATTTGTGGTTTTGCAGCCATGGACTGTTATTTACATTATAATAGATCCCTGAGAACCTAACAAGCATTGGTTTTCTGATGTTTGCTGTGCATATCTGAATTCCAGGTGTGAGTTTTCAGATTCTTGTAACACACATTTTTACATAAAGCATTAATTACCTGACTTGTCTAATGCAGAATGAAGATGAGAGGGGTTTTAACAAAATAACATAAAATGGTAGCAAATAACTGATCTGCACAAGAAAGTCCAGATTTTTCAGTAAAGTTTTATAATTTATAGCTGAAGTTTCAGATACATTTCTGCACAGAGAGTGTCCTGGGTTCAGCTGTAACAGTTATTTTTCTCCTTCTTAGTAGCTGGTGCAGTGCCGTGTTTTCAACTTTAGTCTGAGAACAACGCTGATAACACACTGATGTTTTCAGTTGTTGCTATGTAATGCTTACCTTGATAAATGACTGTTCAGTCTCTCATGCTTTGCCAGTGAGAAGGGGCATGGGTAGCCGGGAGGAAGCAGAGACAGGACACCTGACCCAAACTGGCCAAAGGAGTATTCCATAGCACAGCACGTCATTCCCAGTATGGAAACTGGGGGGTGTTACCCGGAAGGCCCAGATCGCTGCTCGGGTCAGGCTGGGTATCAGTCAGCAGGTAGTGAGCAACTGTATTGTGCAGCACTTGTGTTTATTGTTTTATTTTCCTTTTCCTCTTTTCATTTTATATCCTCTCCGCTTGTTATTTCCCTTATCATTATTATTATTGGTGGTAGCAGTAGTGGTTTATATTGTACCTTAGTTACTGGACTGCTCTTATCTCAACCCATGGGAGTTACATTCTTTTGATTCTCCTCCCCATCCCTCCAGGAGCAGTGGGAAAGAAGGAGGAGGGAGTGAGCAAGCAGCTATGTGGTTCTGAGTTACTGGCTGGGCTTAAACCATGTCAGAGAGGCAGAGGATTCAGTTAATTTTGCCTTCACTGCATCCATGTTCTTTCATTCCTAGTTGTCAAAGACCCGTATCCCTGTGGTCAGATGCTAGGTATCCTTTAGGGCTGACATCTCTGATATTTCCCAGCTAAGCTGTTCTGGCTTGTGGATAGTTTATATTCCCACCTGCAAAAATGTTCAGGAGGCTTGGCTGTGTGCACTCCAGAGATGGCATGCCTTCTCTGCACTCATGTTATACTGTGGCCCGAAGCCACGTTAAAGCTCCTCTGTAGAAAGCACAGTCTCTGTTCATCTGCAAAGCGTTGCAAGAACCTACAGCTCCGTGTAGGTAATAAATCATAATGCAATACTACTGAGAATAAAGCATGAACACTATGTTTGGAACATATAAAATCAGAATGGTGGAAGCCAAAAGTAAAACCAAGTCACTCCCACACAGAGATTGTTTCTGCCTTTTAAGGACTGGTAAAGTAAAGCTGTCCTGCATCTAATAACTGGATATGTGTGTGAGATACATACACACAAAGGCCTGCAGAAAAAGATTTTGTGGGTGGTAAAATGTGTGGAGTGCTGAACCTGTGACACCTCTCCAGAGGTGGTTCAGCCAATGTGAGACCAGTGACAAAACCTAAGCTAAGGTGTAAGAAAAAACATTTTTGAGAAATTAGCAAAGGTTATAGCAGCAGAAAGCCTGTTGAACATAACATCAAGGTGAGTTTAGATTAAATAAGATTAAAAACTAAGTTAAACTATTCATCATAGAGTACAACATTGGAACTGCTCGCAGGTAGCAGGAGCCAGAGAAGTTAAAGTCCTCCAGCAATGCCACTACATAATTTGGAATAACTTTACTTGTTTTTCTGCACTATTTCATGTCTGCCTTCCTCCCGAATACCATGTACCTGTGGCTCAAGGCCACATGAAGTTAACATGCTTTACATCAGTACTGAACTTAGTCCAGAGGCCCCAGCTGCATTCCTGGATTGGGAAGGTACTTTCCCATATGGCTGCAAGAGAAAGGCTCTGGGGAATCAGTTTTAAGAGGTCTACGGTTTTAATTTTAGATGAAAGCAGAAGAGCACCAGGCAGGGAGGGTGCATTTGCTTGTGGTCATTCAGCCAAATGATAAGAAGACAAAGGAATGTGTGATTGGTGGAAGCATACATTTCTGGAGTTGAATCAGAGCAGAGGAAAACACTACTACATGCAGCAGTGTCAACACTACCGCATTTTCAGTGCCAGCAACCACTGGTGCAACAAACACATCCCCTTGTAAACTGAGAGATGCATATGCCAGTCCAAATACAAATAGCAGTAAACCCCAGAGTATTCTCAAAGGAATTATGAAAGATAATATAAACATACCGTAAGCACTAGCCGGCAAGCCGCAGATCAAAGCAAGAGTTAGGTCTACAAGAAAAAGAGCATTTTTTTCCCATCAAATGAATCAGGGTTCTGAACTGAAATACAGGTTTTTCTTCCCTTCCTGCTTTTGTGCTGACCCATTTTGTTATGTGGGTTAGGCTTTGCCTGCAGGGACACAGATCGTATAATACAAGTCACTGGGCAAACTCACCAAATCAGGCTTGAAGTCTCAGTGCAGACAAACAGCAGAGAGAAAAGGTTTAGGATTTTGCTTCAAACAGATACAGATTTAAAATTCTACAAACAATCCATCTGTTGGAAGAAAAATTGAGCTTACCGCTGTCTATGCATAATGTTACTTACCTTTTAACTGGGTCTGATTTTGCACTTTGAGTCAATATTTGGGAGATTAGGAAAAGAAAGTCATACTGCCTTTTTTTCTCCCAGTTCCAGGATCTTACACTAATCATTTGGGGCTTATATCCCATGTATTTTATGAAATATGGGTGCCATGCCTGTGCACATTTTTGGTACAACTATATTTTGGCTTATAGTCTCTGTGGTAAAATACATGAGATGAGGAATTGAGACACTGCCTAAGCTCTAAACAATTTAGCTTTTTTAGCAATTAAAATTATATTGCCAAAAATGCCAAAATCAAATTTTAGCTTAAATTCAAACTTTTTTTAGTTACTCTTGATCATTGTGGAAAGCCATGCTCATTTTCAGAAAAAGCATCTTCAGATATTTTTACTGACTAGATTATTTTTATTGCAGAAAGCAAAAGTCAACTAGTTACCTTCTCATAAATAAATTAACATGATAAGGTTGCATAGTATTTTATAATGATAATTGATAAATGGTGATGATTTAATTGCACTTCCTCTAGTAATAATCTTAAAATGCTCAAATGAAGTTCCTATGATTGGCTTTCTTCTGAGTTAAATCTCCCTGGAGTCTTCAGTCATCCCTTTTCTACATCCGGTGATAACTTGCTTTAGCTGTTTTAAATAATACAAATCAATTATAACACACAGCTGTTTAACAAAACTTCTGAATGTTGCTACAGGTCTCTGTAGGTATTTCCTGATGGCTTATAATGACATCAATTTAGCCCACCTGGTAAGATCTGTGTGAGCTGGAAGTAGTTTAATTCTGCAACGACAAGAAAATTAAGGATTATTTATGGATTACTGTTGCATTTCAGAACCATTGCCAACTGTTATTTTAGCTTCTTTTTATGAAGAGTAAGAAGTGGAATTTCAGACATTTCATGCGCATCTCCTGAATAGTTTACTTGTAATTTGGTGGGTGCCTTTGAGGATACCCTGTGTATTCGTTACATTTCTTTGTACAATCTATACGAAAGAATGTCTCTTCACCTTTTTGAATTAATGGATGCTAGAAATGTGCTCTTTTTAAGAAGCTCCCTTCTGAATCTTTGTAACTTGTCCTGAACTGCAAACAGGGCTTTCCTCAATTGTCCCTCACTTGGATTTTCCTGTTCAGCTTGACTTAGGATGGATGGAATCCCAGCCCTGCATCCTCCGTATCACCATGCTGTGTAACCTTCTGGGCTCCTCAGCCTCCCAGCGCTGGTGTTTTCCTGACTGCATTGCTTTTTGAAAGTACTACTAAGGCAGTTATATACCAGTCATAAGAGCAAATAAAAGATCTAGATGTTTGGAAGAGGGCAGGGTGGGAGAAAAAGACAGATAGTCAGACTGAGAGAAGTTGCAAATAGGATGAATATAAAGATAACACAAAGGCTCTTGGGAACAGAGCCTTTCAGTTAATAGTGGAAAACAAAAACAAGACACATTCTCCAAAAACTCAGGCAAAAGTCTCCAGCTAGAAGAAAGTTACAGTAAAGGGAAAGAAAAGTCTCGACAGAGGAATGATGAAGTACGTCATCGAGGTAATGGATGACAGCAAGAGACATGTATTTTTCTCGCATGTACTCTGATACTCAGCAGAGGTGTCCAATAGAGCTTTAGGTAAATACCTAGTGTAAACCAGCTCAAACATAAATGACCTTCTTTGTAGTAATGGAGTAGCAGATCCACCACATTAATATCCAGGTATAGTATGCTAGAGGCACAGCTAAGCTGGCAGCAGTCCGAAAGTGCCATGGTCAAATGCTGAATGCTGAGACATTTTGAAAGGAAAAAGCAGCAGAATAGGGAAAAGGTTCAAAAATGAAGAACAGAGAGTAAAAATACAAATGATACAAGGGGGAAGAAATCTTCCTGATGATAAATGTGTGCATATTTCACTACGTGGTAGTGCATGATTTAACAACCAGGAATTTATAAAACAAAGGCCAACTAAAATTTAGTTAATCTGTAAAGGCTACATTTTACCTTTTTATCATTTTGAAAATCTCTCCCAGGGTAAACGAAAGATGTGAAGCAGCAGAAGGTGACTGTGTGGTTAAAGCTAGAACGTCCGTCTTCAGACTCTGTGGTATTAGGTCCTTACTGTAGAAGTTGGAAATACAGTGGCCATAAGTACCTGAGAATATAACATTTTTTCATATAATTTTTAATAACCCACTTTTCAAAATTATGGCTGGGTAATCATGAAGGTTTAAGAGCATAATAACTTCACCAGATAATATATATACACTTCCATATAAGCTATACATATTATTGTATACATCAGTAAAGCTGCTTTGAAGGTTTCAATGTCTGTGTAATGGCCAAACTTTCAAATAATAATTGAACTATTTAAAAATACAATTAAAAAACTAAACAGAGATGCTCAGCTGTGCTAGTGATCCATCTTGATGTTTTTTCCAGCTATCAGATAATTGATAATCTGGGAAAAGTTGCTGAGATGGCAGTTTTCAGGACTGAAGCCCTTTTTTTTTGTGGAATGGGCATAGAGTAGGCATTGGCAGTGCATGAATTTTCATCCTGGTATGGCTAGGTGCTCCAAACCTATTTTGAAGTACCTGCATCAAGAACCAAGACAGTAAGTAGTGTAGTCTCCACATGCAGTTGAGTCATTGTTTTCTGCAGAAAGTATGAAATGGTACTGGATTAGTGATGTGTAGAGTTGCCTATTAGAAGGTAAACAAACCTACTTATTTCCCATAATTTGTTTAAGAATAGTATAATATTTACCAAATTGGGGAAAAAATGAGGGGAAAGACACTAGTAATTTTTCATCCTTTCTTTGCCATAATGGGTCTACAAAGTAGAATGGCTTCAACAGGAGGAAGTGAAGTGTTCCCACCTCAGAATACCATGTAGGTCAGTGGTGAACTAGTCTCCTAGGAAGTCAGGAGATTTACTCTAAATCAAGCAGAAAAGACATTTGAATCTCAGTCTCTTGTGTCTCAGGTGAGTTCTCTGTGTGCTTGTAGAGTAAAGGGAGGTGTAACTGCCTTCTCATCTTTCTTTAAACTGGCTTTAACCTGACCGAGGGGAGACTGAGATGAGCTCTTAGGCAGAAGTTCTTCCCTGTGAGGGTGCTGGGGCCCTGGCACAGGTTGCCCAGAGAAGCTGTGGCTGCCCCATCCCTGGCAGTGTTCAAGGCCAGGCTGGACACAGGGGCTTGGGGCCAACTGGGCTAGGGGAAAGGGGGCCCTG